>NW_024742863.1:0-9714 GCF_018991925.1 Homarus americanus
TGAAGCGGTGCCCGGCCGTCACACCCCTGGCCATGGCACTGAAGGTGTGCCCGGCCCTCACACACCTAGTTATAGACCTAAACAGGTGGCAGGCCCTCACACCTCGGGTCATGGGGCTGAAGGCGTGCCCGGCCCTCACACCCCGGGTCATGGCACTGAAGGAGTGATCGGCCCTCACGCCCCGGGTCATGGCACTGAAAGGGTGTCCGGCCCACACACCCCGGGTCATGTCATTGAAGGGGTACCCGCCCTTCACACCCCGGGTCATGTCTCTGAAAGGGTGCCCGGCCGTCACACCCCGGGTCATAGCACTGAAGGGGTGCCCGGCCCTCATACCCCAGGTTATGGTGCTGGAGGGGTGCCCAGCCCTCATACCCCGATTCATGGCACTGAAATCGAGCCCGGCCCTCACACCCCGGGTCATATTGCTGAAGGGGTGCCCGGCGCTCACACCCCGATTCATGGCACTGAAGGGGTGCCCGGCCCTCAAACCCCGGGTCATGGCACTGAAAAGGTACCCTGCCCTCACACCCCGTGTCATATGGAAGGGTGCCCGGCCCTCACACCCCGTTTCATGGCACTAAAGGGGTGCCCGTCTCTCACACCCCGGCTCATGGCACTAAAGGGGTGCCCGGCCCTCACACCGCGGTTCATAGCTCTGTAGGGGTGACCTGCCCTCACACCCCGTTTCATTGCACTAAAGGGGTGCCCGGCCTCACACCCCGGGTCATGGCACTGAATCGGTGCCCGGCCGTCACACCCCTGGCCATGGCACTGAAGGTATGTCCGGCCCTCACACCCCTGGTCATAGACCTAAACGAGTGCCCGGCCCTCACATCCCGGGTCATGGGGCTGAAGGGGTGCCCAACCCTCACACCCCGGGTCATGGCACTGAAGGAGTGACCGGCCCTCACACCCCGGTTCATGGCACTGAAAGGGTGCCCAGCCCACACACCCCGGGTCATGTCATTGAAGGGGTGCCCGGCCCTCACAAGCTGGATCATGTCACTGAAAGGGTGCCCGGCCCTCACACCCCTCGTCATAGCATGTGAAGGGGTGCCCGGACCTCACACCCCGGTTCATAGCTCTATAGGGGTGCCTGGCCCTCACACCCCGTTTCATGGCACTAAAGGGATGCCCGGCTCTCACACACCGGCTCATGGCACCAAAGGGGTGCCCGGCCCTCACACCCTGCGTCATGGTACTGAAGCGGTGCCCGGCCGTCACACCCCTGGCCATGGCACTGAAGGTGTGCCTGGCCCTCACACAGCTGGATATAGACCTAAACGGGTGGCCCTGCCCTCACACCTCGGGTCATGGGGCTGAAGGGGTGCCCGGCCCTCACACACCGGGTCATGGCACCGAAGGAGTTCTCGGCCCGCACACCCCGGGTCATGGCACTGAAAGGGTGTCCGGCCCACACACCCCGGGTCATGTCATTGAAGGGGTGCCCGCCCTTCACACCCCGGGTCATGTCACTGAAAGGGTGCACGGTCCTCACACCCCGGGTCATAGCACTGAAGGGGTGCCCGGATCCTCACACCCCGTTTCATGGCACTGAAAGGGTGCCCGGCCCTCATACCCCGGTTCATGACACTGAAGGGATGCCCGGCCCTCACACCCCGGGTCATAGCACTGAAGGGGTGCACGGCCCTCACACCCCGGGTCATGGACCTAAAGGGGTGCCCGGCCCTCGCACCACGGGTCATGGGGTTGAAGCGGTTCCCGGCCCTCACACCCCGGGTCATGGTGCTGGAGGGGTGCCCGGCCCTCACACCCCAGGTCATGTCACTGGAAGGGTGCCCGACCCTCATACCCCGATTCTTGGCACTGAAATCGAGCCAGGCCCTAACACTCTGGGTCATGGCACTGAAAAGGTGCCATGCCCTCACACCCAGTGTCATATGGAAGGGTGTCCGGCCCTCACACCCCGTGTCATGTGAAGTGGAGCCCGGCCTCACACCCGATTCTCGCCAGCTCTGCTGGGTTGCCCAGCCCTCACACCCCGGCTCATGGCACTAAAGGGGTGCCCGGCCCTGACACCCCGGGTTAAGTCACTGAAGGGATGCCCGGCCATCACTCAACGGGCCATGGTGCTGGAGAGGTGCCCGGCCCTCACACCCCGGCCATGGTGCTGGAGGGGTGCCCGGCCCTCACACCCCGTGTCATGTGAAGGGGTGCCCGGCCCTCACACCCCGGTTCATAGCTCTGTAGGGGTTCCCGGCGCTCACACCCCGTTTCATGGCACTGAAGGGGTGCCCGGCCCTCAAACCCCATCTCATGACACTGAAGGGGTGCCCGTAACTGACGCTCCGGGTCATATCACTGAAGGGGTGGCCGGCCCTCACACCCCGGGTCATTGCACTGAAGCGGTGACCCGGCCGTCACACCCCTGGCCATGGCACTGAAGGTGTGCCCGGCCCTCACAAACCTGGTTATAGACCTAAATGGGTGGCCGGCCCTCACACCTCGGGTCATGGGGCTGAAGGGGTGCCCGGCCCTCACACACCGGGTCATGGCACTGAAGGAGTGACCGGCCCTCACACCCCGGGTCATGGCACTGAAAGGGTGCTCGGCCCTCACACCCCGGGTCATTGCACTGAAGGGGTGCCCGGCTCATGGCACTGAAAGGGTGCCCGGGCCTGACGCCCCCGGTCATGTCACTGAAGGGGTTCCCGGCCCTCACACCCCGGGTCATGGCACTGAAGCGGTGCCCGACCGTCACACCCCTGGCCATGGCACTGAAGGTATGCCCTGCCCTCACACCCCGGTCCATGGTGCTGTAGGGGTGCCCGGCCCTCACACCCCGATTCATGGCATTGAAAAGGTACCCGGACATCACACCCCGATTCATGGCACTGAATGGGTGCCCGGCCCTCACACCCTGGGTCATGGCACTGAAAAGGTGCCCGGCCCTCACACCCCGTGTCATGTGAAGGGGTGCCCGGCCCTCACACACCCGGTTTATAGCTCTGTAGGGGTGCCCTTCCCTCACACTCCGTATCATGGCACTCCGGGTCATGGCACTAAAGCGGTGCCCGGCCGTCACACCCCTGGCCATGGCACTGAAGGTGTGCCCGGCCCTCACACCCCGGGTCATGGGGCTGAAGGGTTTTTACCCTCCCCACCCGGGTCATGTCATTGAAGGGGTGCCAGGCCCTCACACCCCGGGTCATGTCACTGAAAGGGTTCCCGGCCCTCACACCCCGGGTCATAGCACTGAAGGGGTGCCCGGCCCTCATACCCCGGGTCATGGTGCTGGAGGGGTGTCCGGCCCTGACACCCTGATTCATGGCACTGAAATCGAGCCCGGCTCTCACACCCAGGGTCATGGCACTGAAAAGGTGCCCTGCCCTCACACCCCGGGACATGGCACTGAAGCGGTGCCCGGCCGTCAAACCCCGGGCCATGGTGCTGGAGGGGTGTCCGGCCCTGACACCCCGGGTCAAGACACTGAAGGGGTGCCCGGCCCTCACACCCGGGCCATGGTGTTGCAGAGCTGTCTGGACCTCCCACCCCGGGCCATGGTGCTGGAGAGGTGCCCGGCCCTCACACCCCGGGCCATGGTGCTGAAGGGGTGCCCTTCCACACCCGGGCTACATGGTGCTGGAGGGTGTCGGCCCCTGACACCCCAGGTCAAGGCACAGAAGGGGTGCAGCCTCACACACCTGGGCCATGGTGTTTGCAGAGAGATGTCTGGACCCACCCGGGCCATGGTGCTGGAGAGGTGCCCGGCCCTCACACCCCGGGCCATGGTGCTGAAGGGGTGCCCCGCCCTCACACCCTGGGCCATGCTGCTGGAGGGGTGCCCGGCCCTCACACCCCGGGTCATAGCACTGAAGGGGTGCCCGGCCCTCATACCCCGGGTCATGGTGCTGGAGGGGTGCCCGGCCCCCACACCCCGATTCATGGCACTGAAATCGAGCCCGGCCTTCACACCCCGGTTTCATGGTGCTGAAGGGGTGTCCGGCCGTCACACTCCCATTCATGGCACTGAAGGGGTGCCAGGCCCTCACATCCCTGGTCATTTGAAGGGGTGCCCGGCCCTCACACCCCAGTTCACAGCACTGAAAGGGTTCCTGGCCCTCACACCCTGGTTCATGGCACCGAAGATTGCCCGGCCGTCACACCCCGGGTCATGTTACTGAAGGGGTGCCCGGCCCTTACACCCCGGGTCATGGGGCTGAAGGGGTGCCCGCCCTCACACCCCGGGTCATAGCACTGAAGGGGTGCCCGGCCCTCATACCCCGGGTTATGGTGCTGGAGGGGTGCCCGGACCTCACACCCCGATTCATGGCACTGAAATCGAGCCCGGCTCTCACACCCCGGGTCATGGCACTGAAAAGGTGCCCGGCCCTCACACCCCGGGACATGACACTGAAGCGGTGCCCGGCCGTCAAACCCCGGGCCATGGTGCTGGAGGGGAGTCCGGCCCTGACACCCCGGGTCAAGACACTGAAGGGGTGCCCGGCCCTCACACCCGGGCCATGGTGTTGCAGAGATGTCTGGACCTCCCACCCCGGGCCATGGTGCTGGAGAGGTGCCCGGCTTTCACACCCCGGGCCATGGTGCTGAAGGGGTGCCCCGCCCTCACACCCTGGGCCATGCTGCTGGAGGGGTGCCTGGCCCTCACACCCCGGGTCATGTCACTGAAGGGGTGCCCGGCCCTCATACCCCGGGTCATGGTGCTGGAGGGGTGCCCGGCCCCCACACCCAGATTCATGGCACTGAAATCGAGCCCGGCCTTCACATCCCGGTTTCATGGTGCTGAAGGGGTGTCCGGCCGTCACACCCCCATTCATGGCACTGAAGGGGTGCCAGGCCCTCACATCCCTGGTCATTTGAAGGGCTGCCCGGCCCTCACACCCCAGTTCACAGCAGTGTAGGGGTGACCGGCCTTCACACCCCGTTTCATGGCACTGAAAGGGTTCCTGGCCCTCACACCCCGGGTCATAGCACTGAAGGGGTGCACGGCCCTCACACCCCGGGTCATGGACCTAAAGGGGTGCCCGGCCCTCACACCACGGGTCATGGGGTTGAAGCGGTTCCCGGCCCTCACACCACGGGTCATGGGGTTGAAGCGGTTCCCCGCCCTCACACCCCGGGTCATGGTGCTGGAGGGGTGCCCGGCCCTCACACCCCAGGTCATGTCACTGGAGGGGTGCCCGACCCTCATACCCCGATTCTTGGCACTGAAATCGAGCCAGGCCCTAACACTCTGGGTCATGGCACTGAAAAGGTGCCCGGCCCTCACACCCCGTGTCATATGGAAGGGTGCCCGGCCCTCACACCCCGTGTCATGTGAAGTGGTGCTCGGCCCTCACACCCCGATTCATAGCTCTGTTGGGTTGCCCGGCCCTCACACCCCGTTTCATGGCACTAAAGGGGTGCCCGTCTCTCACACCCCGGCTCATGGCACTAAAGGGGTGCCCGGCCCTGACACCCCGGGTTAAGTCACTGAAGGGGTGCCCGGCCATCACTCCCCGGGCCATGGTGCTGGAGAGGTTCCCGGCCCTCACACCCCGGGCCATGGTGCTGGAGGGGTGCCCGGCCCTCACACCCCGTGTCATGTGAAGGGGTGCCCGGCCCTCACACCCCGGGTCATTGCACTGAAGCGGTGACCCGGCCGTCACACCCCAGGCCATGGCACTGAAGGTGTGCCCGGCCCTCACACACCTGGTTATAGACCTAAATGGGTGGCCGGCCCTCACACCTCGGGTCATGGGGCTGAAGGGGTGCCCGGCCCTCACACTCCGGGTAATGGCACTGAAGGAGTGACCGGCCCTCACACCCCGGGTCATGGCACTGAAAGGGTGCTCGGCCCTCACACCCCGGGTCATAGCACTGAAGGGTGTGCCCGGCTCATGGCACTGAAAGGGTGCCCGGGCCTGACGCCCCCGGTCATGTGACTGAAGGGGTTCCCGGCCCTCACACCCCGGGTCATGGCACTGAAGCGGTGCCCGACCGTCACACCCCTGGCCATGGCACTGAAGGTATGCCCTGCCCTCACTCCCCGCTCCATGGTGCTGTAGGGGTGCCCGGCCCTCACACCCCGATTCATGGCATTGAAAAGGTACCCGGACATCACACCCCGATTCATGGCACTGAATGGGTGCCCGGCCCTCACACCCTGGGTCATGGCACTGAAAAGGTGCCCGGCCCTCACACCCCGTGTCATGTGAAGGGGTGCCCGGCCCTCACACACCCGGTTTATAGCTCTGTAGGGGTGCCCTTCCCTCACACTCCGTATCATGGCACTCCGGGTCATGGCACTAAAGCGGTGCCCGGCCGTCACACCCCTGGCCATGGCACTGAAGGTGTGCCCGGCCCTCACACCCCGGGTCATGGGGCTGAAGGGGTGCCCAGCCCTCAGACCCCTGTTCATAGCACCGAAAGGGTGCCCGGCCCACACACTCCAGGTCATGTCATTGAAGGGGTGCCCGGCCCTCACCCCCTCTTGGTCATGTCACTGAAAGGGTGCCCGGCCCTCACACCCCGGGTCATAGCACTGAAGGGGTGCCCGGCCCTTTTACCCTGGGTCATGGTGCTGGAGGGGTGCCCAGGCCACCCCGATTCATAACGCTGAAATCGAGCCCGGCTCTCACACCCCGGGTCATGTCACTGAAAAGGTGCCCGCCCTCACACCCCGGCACATGGCACTGAAGCGGTGCCCGGCCGTCAAATCCCGGGCCATGGTGCTGGAGGGGCTTCCGGCCCTCACACCCCGGCCATGGTGCTGGAGAGGTGCCCGGCCCTCACACCCCGGGCCATGGTGCTGAAGGGGTGCCCCGCCCTCACACCCCGGGCCATGGTGCTGGAGGGGTGCCCGGCCCTCACACCCCGGGTCATGTCACTGAAAGGGTGCCCGGCCCTCACACCCCGTGTCATAGCACTGAAGGGGTGCCCGGCCCTCATACCCCGGGTCATGGTGCTGGAGGGGTGCCCGGCCCCCACAACCCGATTCATGGCACTGAAATCGAGCCCGGCCTTCACACCCCGGTTTCATGGTGCTGAAGGGGTGTCCGGCCGTCACACCCCCATTCATGGCACTGAAGGGGTGCCAGGCCCTCACATCCCTGGTCATTTGAAGGGGTGCCCGGCCCTCACACCTCAGTTCACAGCAGTGTAGGGGTGACCGGCCTTCACACCCCGTTTCATGGCACTGAAAGGGTTCCTGGCCCTCACACCCTGGTTCATGGCACTGAAGATTGCCCGGCCGTCACAACCCGGTTCATGACACTGAAGGGGTGCCCGGCCCTCACACTCGGGGTCATGGTGCTGGAGGGGTGCCCGGTCCTCACCCCGGGTCATGTCACTAAAGGGGTGCCCGGCCGTCACACCCCGGGTCATGTCACTGAAGGGGTGCCTGGCCATCACACACCGGGTCATGGACCTAAAGGGGTGCCCGGCCCTCACACCCCGGGTCATGGAGTTGAAGCGGTTCCCTATCCTCACACCACAGGTCATGGGGCTGAGGGGGTGCCCGGACATCACACCCCGATTCATGGCACTGAAAGCGTGCCCGGCCCTCATACCCCGGTTCACGGCACTGAAAAGGTGCCCGACTCTCACACCCGTGTCATGTGAACGGGTGCCCGGCCCTCACAACCCCGTTTCATAGCACTAAAGGGGTGCCCGGCCCTCACACCACGGCTCATGGCACTGAAAGGGTGCCCGGCTCTGACGCCCCCGGTCATGTCACTGAAGGGGTGCCCGGCCCTCACACCCCGGGTCATGGCACTGAAGCGGTGCCCGACTTTCACACCCCTAGCCATGACCCTGAAGGTATGCCCGGCCCTCACACCCCAGGTAATAGACCTAATCGAGTGACCGGCCCTCACACCCCGGGTCATGGGGCTGAAGAGGTGACCGGCCCTCACACCCCAGGTCATGGCACTGAAAGAGTGCCCAGCCCACACACCCCTGGACATGACAGTGAAGGGCTGCCCGTCCCTTACACCCCGGGCCATGGTTCTGGAGGAGTGCCCGGCCCTCACACCTCGGTCCATCGTGTTGGAGGGGTGCCCAGCCTTCACATACCGGGTCATGGAGCTGAAGGGGTGCCAGGCCTTCACACCCCGGGTCATAGCACTGAAGGGGTGCCCGGCCCTCATACCCCGGGTCATGGTGCTGGAGGGGTGCCCGGACTTCACACACCGTTTCATGGCACTGAAAAGGTGCCCGGCCTTCAAATCCCGATTCATGGCACTGAAGGGGTTCCCGGCCCTCACACCCCGGTTCATGGCATTGAAGGGGTGCCCGGCCCTCACACTCCGGGTCATGGTGCTGGAGGGGTGCCCGGCCCTCACACCCCAAGTCATGTCACAAAAGGGGTGCCTGGCCCTCACACCCCGGGTCATGTCACTGAAGGGGTGAACGGCCCTCACACCCCGGGTCATGGACCTAAATAGGTGCCCAGCCCTCATACCCCACGTTATGAGGTTGAAGCGGTTACCGGCGCTCACACAACGGGTCATGAAGCTGAAGTTGAGCCCGGCCATCACACCCCGATTCATGGCACTCAAAGGGTGCCCGGCCCTCACACCCCGTGTCATCTGAAGGGGTGCCCGGCCTTAACACCCCGGTTCATGGCAGTGAAGGGGTGCCCGGCCCTCAAAGCCTGGGTCATGGTGCTGGAGGGATACCCGGACCTCACACCCCGATTCTTGGCGCTGAAATCGAGCACGGCTCTCACATCCCGGGTCATGGTGCTGAAGTGTTGCCCGGCCCACACACTCCAGGTTCATGTCATTGAAGGGGTTCCCGGTCCTCACACCACGGGTCATGTCACTGAAAGGGTCCCCGGCCCTCACACCCAGGGTCATGTCACTGAAGGGGTGCATGGCCCTCACACCCCGGGTCATGGACCTAAAGGGGTGCCCGGCCCTCACTACCCAGGTCTTGGGGTTGAAGCGGTTCCCGGTCCTCACACCACGGGTTATGGAGCTGAAGGGGTGCCCGGGCCTCTCACCCCGGGTCATGGCGCTGAAAAGGTGCCCGGCCCTCACACCCGTGTCATGTGAAGGGGTGCGCGGCCCTCACACCCGGGTTCATAGCTCTGTAGGGGTGCCCGGCCCTCACACCACGGCTCATGGCACTGAAGGGGTGCCCGGCCCTCATACCTCGTGTCATGATGCTGGAGGGGTGCCCGGATCTCACACCCCGATTCATGGCACTGAAATCGAGCCCGGACCTCACACCCCGGGTAATGGCACTGAAAAGGTGCCCGGCCCTCACATTCCGTGTCATGTGAAGGGGTGCCCGGCCCTCACTCTTCGGTTCATAGCTCTGTATGGTTCCCGGCCCTCACACCCCGTTTCATGGTACTAAAGGGGTGCCCGGCCCTCACACCTCGGCTCATGGCACTAAAGGGGTGCCCGGCCCTCACACACCAGTCTCATGACACTGAAAGGGGTGCCAGCTCTTACACCCGGGCCATGGTGATGGAGGGGTGCCCAGCCTCACACCCCGGGTCATGGTGCTGGAGGGGTGCCCGGCCCTCACACACGGGGTCATAGCATTGAAGTGGTAACCCGGCTGTCACACCCCTGGCCATGGCACTGAAGGTATGCCCGGCCCTCACACCCCTGGTCATAGACCTAAACGAGTGCCCGGCCCTCACACCCCTGGTCATAGACCTAAACGAGTGCCCGGGCCTCACACCCAGGGTCTTGAGGCTGAAGGTGTGCCCCGCCCTCACATCCCGGGTCATGG
>NW_024742864.1:0-8429 GCF_018991925.1 Homarus americanus
GAACCCCTTCAGTGACATGACACGGGGTGTGAGAGCCGGGCACCCCTCCAGCATCATGACCCGGAGTGTGAGGGCCGGGCACCCCTCCAGCACCATGACCCGGGGTGTGAGGGTCGGGAACCCCTTCAACCCCATGACCCGTAGGGTGAGGGCCGGGCCCCCCTTTAGGTCCATGACCCGCGGTGTGAGGGCCGCGCACCCCTTCAGTGCCATGACCCTGGGTGTGAGGGCCGGGCACCCCTTCAGTGTCATGAACCGGGGTTGTGAGGGCCGGGCACCCTTTCAGTGCCATGAATCGGGGTGTGAAGGCCTGGCACCCCTACAGTGCTGTGAACCCGGGTGTGAGGACCAGGAACCGCCTCAACCCCATGACCCAGGGTGTGAGGTCCGGGCATCCCTTTAGATCCATGACCCGGGGTGTGAGGGCCGTGCAACTCTTCAGTGACATGACCCGGGACGTCAGGGCTTGGCAACCCTTCAGTGCCATGAGCCGGGATGTGAGGGCCGGGCACCCCTTTAGTGCCATGAAACGGGGTGTGAGGGCCGGGCACCCCTACAGAGCTATGAACCAGAGTGTGAGTGCCGGGCACCCCTTCACATGACACGGGGTGTGAGGGCCGGGCACCTTTTCAGTGCCATGACCCGGGGCCTTGAGGCCGGTACGCTTTTTCAGGAAGCTATGACCCGGGGTGTGAGGGCCGGGCATTTTCAATCAATATGACCCGGGAGGTGAGGCCGGGCACTCGTTTAGCTCTATGACCAGGGGTGAGAGGGCCGGGCACCCCTTCAGTGACATGACCCTGGGTGTGAAGGCCGGGCACCCTTCCAGCACCATGACCCGGAGTGTGAGGGCCGGGCACCCCTTCCACTTGACCCACAGGAATTGTTGTCAGGGCCAGGCACCTCCTTGTAGGGGTATGAGGGGCCAGGCACCCTCCAGCCTCATGACCCGGGGTGTCAGGGCCGGGCACCCCATAAGTGACATGAGCCGGGGTGTGGGGGCAGGGCACCCCTACAGTGTTATGAACCGGGGTGTGAGGGCCGGGCACCTCTTCACATGACCCGGGGTGCAAGGGCCAGGCACCCCATTAGCACCATGACCCGGGGTGTGAGGGCGGGGCACCCCTTCAGTACCATGACCCGGGGTGTTAGGGCCAGGCACCCCTTCAGTGAAATCACCGGGGGTGTGAGAGCTGGGCACCCCTGAATTGACATGACCCGGGATGAGGGCCGGGCACCCTTTCAGTGACATGACCCGGGGTGTGAGGGCCGGGCACCCCTCCAGAACCATGACCCGGGGTGTGAGGGCCGGGAACTCCTTCAGTGCCATGACCCGGGGTGTGAGGGCGGGGCACCCATTCAGTGAAATGACCCGGGGTTTGAGGGCCGGACACCCTTTCAGTGACATAACCCGGGGTGTGAGGTTCGGGCACACCTCCAGCACCATGACCCGGGGTGTGAGGTTCGGGCACACCTTCAGTGCTATAACCCTGGGTGTGAGGGCCCTGCACCCCTTCAGCACCATGATCCAGGGTGTAAGGGCCGGGCTCGATTTCAGTGCCAAGAATCGGGGTTTGAGGGCCGGGCACCCCATCAGCACCATAACCCTGGGTGTGAGGGCCGGGAACCGCTGCAACCCCATGTCCCGGGGTGTGAGGGCCGGGCACCCCTTTAGTGACAAGACCCGGGGTGTGAGGGCCAGGAACCCCTCAGACACCATGACCCGGTGTTTGAGGGCCGGGACCCTTTCAGTGCCATGAATCAGGGTGTGAAAGCCGGGAACACCTTCAGCACCATGACCCGGGGTGTGAGGGCCAGGCACTCCTGCAGTGCCATGACCCGGGGTGAGGCCAGGCAACCCCTGCAGTGCCATGACCCGGGGTGAGGGCCAGGCACCCCTTTGAGTGACATGACCCGGGGATGTGGGCGGGCACCCCTCGCCCACCATGACCCGGAGTGTGGCGAGGGGCGGGCACCCCTTCAGTGCCTGGGCCGGGGTGGCGAGGGCCGGGCACCCCTTCAGTGACATGACCCGGGGTGTGAGGGGCGGGCACCCCTCCAGCACCATGACCCGGGGTGGCCAGAGGTCAGGGAGCAGCAACCCCATGACCGGTAGGGTGAGGGCCAGGCACCCCTTTAGATCCATGACCGGCTGTGTGAGGCCGCGCACCTTCAGTGCCGCGCCGGCCCGGGGTGTGCAATAAACCCCATGACCCAGGGTGTGAGGTCCGGGCATCCCTTTAGATCCGTGACCCGGGGTGTGAGGGCCGTGCACCTCTTCAGTGACATGAACCGGGACGTCAGGGCCGGGCAACCCTTCAGTGCCATGAGTCGGGATATGAGGGCCGGGTACCCCTTTAGTGCCATGATACGGGGTGTGAGGGCCGGGCACCCCTTCACATGACACGGGGTGTGAGGGCCGGGCACCTTTTCAGTGCCATGACCCGGGGTATGAGGGCCGGGCACGCTTTCAGAGCTATGACCTGGGGTGTTAGGGCCGGGCATTTTTTCAGTGATATGACCCGGGGTGTGAGGGCCGGGCACCCCTTCAGTGACATGACCCGGGGTTTGAGGGCCGGACACCCTTTCAGTGACATAACCGGGGTGTGAGGTTCGGGCACACCTCCAGCACCATGACCCGGGGTGTGAGGTTCGGGCACACCTTCAGTGCCATGACCCGGGGTGTGAGGGCCGGGTACCCCTTCAGCACCATGATCCAGGGTGTTAGTACCGGGCTCGATTTCAGTGCCAAGAATCGGGGTGTGAGGGCCGGGCACCCCTTCAGCACCATAACCCGGGGTGTGAGGGCCGGGAAACGCTGCAACCCCATGACCCGGAGTGTGAGAGCCGGGCACCCCTTTAGTGACATGACCCGGGGCGTGAGGGCCGGGCACCCCTCAGACACCATGACCCGGGGTTTGAGGGCCGGGGACCCTTTCAGTGCCATGAATTGGGGTGTGAAAGCCGGGCATCCCTTCAGCACCATGACCCGGGGTGTGAGGGCCAGGCACCCCTGTAGTGCCATGACCCGGGATGTGAGGGCCGGGCACCCCTGCAGCACCATGACCCAGGGTGTGAGGGCCGGGAACCGTTTCAACCCCATGACACGTGGTGTGAGGGCTGGGCACCCCTTTAGGTCCATGACCCGGGGTGTGAGGGCCGGGCACCCCTTCAGTGTCATGAACCGGGGTGTGAGGGCCCGGCACCCTTTCAGTGCCATGAAACGGGGTGTGAGATCCGGGCACCCCTACAGTGCTGCGAAACGGGGTAGGAGATCCGGCACCCCTAATAGTGTTGCGAACTGGGGTGTGGAGGCCGGGCACTTTCACATGACCCGGGAGTGAGGGTCCGCACCACTTCAGTGAAATGAATCGGGGTGTGAGGGCCGGGGAACCACTTCAACCCCATGACCCGGGGGTGAGGGCTGAACCACTTCAACCCCATGACCCGGGGTGAGGCCGGGCACCCTCAGGCACCATGACCCGGTGGAGGCTGGGCACCCTTCAGCTATGAATCGGGTGTGAAAGCCGCACCCCTTCAGCACCATAACCCGGAGGTGATGTCCAGGCACCTTTCAGTGCTATGACCTGGGTGGAGGGCCGGGCACCCCATTAGTGATGAACCGGGGTGTGAGGGCTGGGCACCCTCCAGCACCATGACCCCGGGGTGTGAGGGGCGGATCCCCTTCAGTGCCATAACCCAGGGTGTGAGGGCCGGGCTCCCCTTCATTGCCATGACCCGGAGTGTGAGTGCCGGGCACCCCTTCAGTGACATGACCCGGGGTGTGAGGGCCGGGCACCCCTTCACATGACCCGGGGTGTGAGGGCCGGGCAACCTTTCAGTGTCATTAACCTGGTTGTGCGGGATGGGCACCCTTAAATGCCATGAAACGGGGGTGTGAGTGCCGGCCATCCATACAGTGCTTTGAAAATGGATGTGAGGTCCGGGCACCCCTTCACTTGACCCGGGGTGTCAGGGCCGGGAACCCCTCCAGCACCATGACCCGGGGTGTGAGCGCCGGGCACCCCATAAGTGACATGAGCCGGGGTTTGGGGGCAGGGCACCCCTACAGTGTTATGAACCGGGGTGTGAGGGCCGGGCACCCCTTCACTTGACCCGGTGTGTAAGGGACAGGCACCCCATTAGCACCATGACCCGGGGTGTGAGGGCGGGGCACCACTTCAGTACCATGACCCGGGGTGTGAGGGCCAGGCACCCCTTCAGTGAAATCACCGGGGGTGTGAGAGCTGGGCACCCCTTCATTGACATGACCCGGGATGAGGGCCGGGCACCCTTTCAGTGACATGACCCTGGGTTTGAGGGCCGGACACCCTTTCAGTTACATAACCCGGGTGTGAGGTTCGGGCACACCTCCAGCACCATGACCCGGGGTGTGAGGTTCGGGCACACCTTCAGTGCCATGACCCGGGGTGTGAGGGCCGGCCACCCATCCAGCACCATGACCCGTAGGGTGAGGGCCGGGCACCCCTTTAGGTCCATGACCCGGGGTGTGAGGGCCGCGAACCCCTTCAGTGCCATGACCCGGGGTGTGAGGGCCGGGCACCCCTTCAGTGTCATGAACCGGGGTGTGAGGGCTGGGCAACCCTTCAGTGACATGACCCGGGGCGTCAGGGCCGGGCAACCCTTCAGTGCCATGAGCCGGGGTGTGAGGGCCGGGCACCCCTTTAGTGCCATGAAACGGGGTGTGAGGGCCAGGCACCCCTACAGAGCTATGAACCAGAGTGTGAGGGCCGGGCACCCCTTCACATGACACAGGGTGTGAGGGCCGGGCACCCCTTCAGAGCTATGACCAGGGGTGTGAGGGCTGGTCACTCCTTCCAGTTGGCGACCAGGGTGTGAGGGCTGGTTACTCCTTCCAGTGCTGCGGACCCGGGGTTGAGGGCCGGCACTCTGCTTAGGGCTCTCTATGACCAAGGGTGTGAGGGCTGGGCATACCTTCAGTGCTGGCGGCCAGGTGTGGACGGCCGGGCACCGCTTCAGTGCAATGTCCTGGGTGTTAGGGCCGGGCACTCCCTTCAGTGATATGACCTCATGTCACGGCCGGACACCCCTTAGTGCTGGCGAGCCGGGTGTGGAGGGCCGGGCACCCCTTGCAGGCGCTATGAAACGGGTGGAGGCCTGGGCACCCTGACAGAGCTGTGAACTGGGTGAGGACCGAACCTATTCAAAAGCATGACCCGGGGTGTGAGGGCCGGGCACCCCTTTAGGTCCATGACCCGGGTGTGAGGCCGCAACTTTCTTCAGTGATATGACCCGGGGTGGAGGGCTGGGCACCCCTTAGCACCATGACCCGGGGTGTGAGGGCCGGGCACCCCTTTAGGTCCATGACCCGGGGTGTGAGGGCCGTGCACTCCTTCAGTGACATGACCCGGGGTGTGAGGGCCGGGCACCTTTTCAGTGCCATGACCCGGGGTGTGAGGGCCGGGCACCCTTTCAGTGCCATGAATCGGGGTGTGATGGCGGGGCACCCCTTCAGCTCCATGACCCGTAGTGTGAGGACCAGGAACCGCTTCAACCCCATGACCCAGGGTGTGAGGGCCGGGCACCCCTTTAGGTCCATGACCCGGGGTGTGAGGGCCGTGCACCTCTTCAGTGACATGACCCGGGGTGTGAGGGCCGGGCACCCCTTTAGCACCATGACCCGGGGTGTGAGGGCCTGTCACTCCTTCAGTGCCATGAACCGGGGAGTGAGGGCTGGGCACTCGTTTAGCTCTATGACCAGGGGTGTGAGGGCCGGGCAACCCTTCAGTGACATGACCCGTGGTGTGAAGGCCGGGTACCCCTCCAGCACCATGACCCGGAGTGTGAGGGCAGGGCACCCTTTCAATGACATGACCCGGGGTGTGAGGGCCAGGCACCCCTCCAGCACCATGACCCGGGGTGTGAGGGCCGGGATCCCCTTCAGTGCCATAACCCAGGGTGTGAGGGCCGGGCTCCCCTTCATTGCCATGACCCGGAGTGTGAGTGCCGGGCACCCCTTCAGTGACATGACCCGGGGTGAGGGCCGGGCACCCCTTCACATGACCCGAGGTGAGGGCAGGGCACCCCTCCAGCACCATGACCCGGGGTGTGAGGGCCAGGCACCCCTTCAGTGCCATGAACCGGGGTGTGACGGCCGGGCTCCCCTTCAGTGCCATGACCCGGGGTGTGAGGGCCGGGCACCCCTTCAGTGACATGACCTGGGGTGTGAGGGCCGGGCAACCTTTCAGTGTCATTAACCTGGTTGTGCGGGATCGGCACCCTTAAATGCCATGAAACGGGGTGTGAGTGCCGGCCATCCATACAGTGCTTTGAAAAAGGGTGTGAGGTCCGGGCACCCCTTCACTTGACCCGGGGTGTCAGGGCCGGGCACCACTCCAGCACCATGACCCGGGGTGTGAGCGCCGGGCACCCCATAAGTGACATGAGCCGGGGTTTGGGGGCAGGGCACCCCTACAGTGTTATGAACCGGGGTGTGAGGGCCGGGCACCCCTTCACATTACCCGGGGTGTAAGGGCCAGTCACCCCATTAGCACCATGACCCGGGGTGTGAGGGCGGGGCACCCCTTCCGTACCATGACCCGGGGTGTGAGGGCCAGGCACCCCTTCAGTGAAATCACCGGGGGTGTGAGAGCTGGGCACCCCTTCCTTGACATGACCCGGGATGAGGGCCGGGCACCCTTTCAGTGACATGACCCGGGGCGGGTGTCAAGACCCTCCACCGCGCGACCTGGGGTGTGAGGGTCCGGGAAACTCTTCAGTGCCAAGCATCTGGGGTGTAAGGGACGGGCACCCCTTCAGTGTCAAGAACCGTGGTGTCAGGGCCGGACACCCCTCCAGCACCATGGCCCGGGGTGTGACGGCCGGGCACCGCATCAGCGCCATGACCCGAGGTGTGAGGGCCGGGCACCCCTTCAGTGCCATGAGCCAGGGTGTGAGGGCCGGGCACGCCTTCAGCAATCTTCACATCCAGGGTGTGAGGGCCGTTAACCGCTGCAACCCCATAACCCGGAGTGTGAGGGCCGGGCACCCCTTTAGTGACATGACCAGGGGCGTGAGGGCCGGGCACCCCTCAGACACCATGACCCGGGGTTTGAGTGCCGGGGACCCTTTCAGTGCCATGAGTCGGGGTGTGAAAGCCGGGCATCCCTTCATCACCATGACCCGGGGTGTGAGGGCCAGGCACCCCTGCAGCACCATGACCAGGGATGTGAGGGCCGGGAACCGTTTCAACCCCATGACCCGTGGTGTGAGAGCTGGGCACCCCTTTAGGTCCATGACCCGGGGTGTGAGGGCCGTGCACCACTTCAGTGCCATGACCCGGGGTGTGAGGGCCTGGCACCCCTTCAGTGTCATGAACCGGGGTGTGAGGGCCCGCCACCCTTTCAGTGCCATGAAACGGGGTGTGAGATCCGGGCACCCCTACAGTGCTGCAAACCGGGGTGAGATGACCGGGCACCACTTCACATGACCCGGGGAGTGACGGTCCGGCACCACTTCAGTGAAATGAATCGGGGTGTGAAGGCCGGGCACCCCTTCAGCACCATGACCCAGAGTGTTAGGGCCGGGCTCGATTTCAGTGCCAAGAATCGGGGTGTGAGGGCCGGGCACCCCATCAGCACCATAACCCGGGGTGTGATGGCCGGGAACCACTTCAACCCCATGACCCGGGGTGTGAGGGCCGGGCACCCCTCAGGCACCATGACCCGGGGTGTGAGGGCCGGGCACCCCTTCATTGCCATGAATCGGGGTGTGAAAGCCGGGCACCCCTTCAGCACCATGACCCGGAGTGTGAGGTCCAGGCACCCCTTCAGTGCCATGACCCGGGGTGTGAGGGCCGGGCACCCCATCAGTGACATGAACCGGGGTGTGAGGGCCGGGCACCCCTCCAGCACCATGACCCGGGGTGTGAGGGCCGGGAACCGCTTCACTCCATGATCCGTGGTGTGAGGGCCGGCCACCCCTTTAGGTCCATGGCCCAGGGTGTGAGGGCCGGGCACCCCTTCAGTGTCATAAAACGGGGTGTGAGTGCCTGGCACCCTTTCAGTGCCGTGAATCGGGGTGTGAAAGCCGGGCCCCCTGTCAGTGCGATGAAAACGGGTGTGAAGGCCGGGAACCCCTTCACATGACCCGGGGTGTGAGGGCCGGGAACCGCTTCAACCCCATGACCCGTGGTGTGAGGGCCGGGCACCCCTTTAGGTCCATGACCCGGGGTGTGAGGGCCGTGCACCCTTTCAGTGCCATGACCCGGGGTATGAGGGCCGGGCACCCCTTCAGTGTCATGAAACGGGGTGTGAGGGCCGGGCACCCTTTCAGTGTGATGAAACGGGGTGTGAAGGCCGGGCACCCCTACAGTGCTGCGAACCGGGGTGTGAAGGCCGGGCACCCCTTCACATGACCCGGGGTGTGAGGGTCGGGCACCCCATCAG
>NW_024742865.1:0-7500 GCF_018991925.1 Homarus americanus
TTTTCTCTCTCTCTCTCTCTCTCTCTCTCTCTCTCTCTCTCTCTCTCTCAAATCAACAATGTAAATATTCCTATAACCTTTCTCTCTCTCTCTCTCTCTCTCTCTCTCTCTCTCTCTCTCTCTCTCAAATCAACAATGTAAATATTCCTATAACCTTTACTGCTAATTTAAGGTCATTTATTATTCACCGGTAGTTGAGGGTCACCAGTTGAAGGTCACCAGGTACCAGCGGACCGGCCCTACCTGGTGACTCATAAACTCTTGTGTCTGGCAGGACCTGGTGGCTGTGTTCTCCTCTCTTGTTCAGTCTCAAGAGTCACTCAAGGCGCATTGTTGTCTTTTGTGGGGGGTGAAGTACTCTCTCTCTCTCTCTCTCTCTCTCTCTCTCTCTCTCTCTCTCTTTCTCTTTCTTTCTTTCTTTCTCTTAAACGGCTACCGGGAAAGGTACTACACTGCTCCCATTCACCTGTGTGTAATTTGATGGATAAACGAATTCCCTTTAATACGAGAGTCTTGAACAAACGGAATCAGGTAATGCAATTGAAAATCCATTTATGTCAAGGTTGGGAAGGAATAAACACACACACACACACACACACACACACACACACACACACACACACACACACACCATGAACGTCTATAGGTGAGTCAGCCAAGGATGAAAAATATAATGCAAAAACACTATCTTTTTTTATATTATCTATTTATTTTCTTCACATCATTAGCACATATAGTTATTCATTTATATGCATTGGTTACCTACCACCTCTTGTTGTGTTGTTGTGTACCCATATCTTCACAATAGATTACTTCCCACATACAACGATAAAGATCATTTTTTTTCTACCATCCTACACTTCAAATCACAGTCACTCACAAAACCTATCTGTACTTGAGGTGATCGATGAATTTCAGAATGAACACTGACTCCTGTTGTCTCGGTAGGGTTTTCAAAATCCTTCGTCCGTTGTGTCATATTTTTTCAACACTATTTTATATCGATACTTTTTTTTGGAGTGTATATAAGAGTACTATATACAGTTTATACATAAGTTATAGTATATTAAAAATTTTCTTCGATACTACTAGGATAAATATAGCAGTGGAGAGGTCGTGGAACTAAAACCAGCCGTGATATTTACTTTACCAGAGATAATGTTTACATGACTTGCTTCAATCGTCATTAAAATTCCATCTGGAATTCTCAAAGGTCGCTGAATCAGAGGGAAGGCAGATTAAAAGACGCAATTCCCCAGGAGCTCAACTTTAAGTTGTTGTGTCTGAGGAGAGAGAGAGAGAGAGTAACTAAACCAGCACTCAAATTGCCAATCAAACGAGCTTTCACCTCTGATCAGTTTCAAACATAATGACTGACACACACACACACACACACACACACACACACATACAGAAAATTAGAGAGAGAACAATAGTCGACAAAGGTTAACTGAGACACAAAGAAAGACAAAATGGAGACAGATATAGAGAAAAAAAATCATAAAGGCAGAGAGATGGGACACACACACACAGGCAACCGCACAAGCATTCACAATGACCATCAAAGGCAGTTCGTCAGTCAGTCACTTTCACGGTTGAAGAGGTGTGTATATGTGTGCGTGTGCGTGTGTGTATCAATATGTTTATGTGTGTAGTGTTGAGACATAAACACAACCCTCACCAACATAAGTCACACCACAAACGTCATTAGTACACGCGAAAATACGACCTTGGTTCCTCTGCTCTACTGACACACTATAGCTCAACCACAGTGGTAGATTCCTAAGTCAAGAAGGTTTGGAAAATACAATGTGGATCTGCAGTTGTTCAAGGCAGTGCAGTCTTCAGAAATGCACACCTTCGCTCATAAAATGTACGTGTGTGTGTGTGTGTGTGTGTGTGTGTGTGTGTGTTACAACTGAGTGGACATGGTGGAGCCCTCGACGTAGACAAGTGATCATAAGACACGACATGACACGACAACCTGCAGTAGAAAGGGCCTTAAATAATCTTATTGTAAATTGCTATACTGTACAAAGCTTACCTTCCCTAGCCTACTCCCACTTGAGCTCCCACACCCTTGAGCCCCAGTACAAGTTGTAATGGTCCAATAAAATAAACTTGCCAATAGCATCGTCTATGTTGGTTAAATAAAAATAAAAATATTGTTAAATGATATATGTATTTGGTCACGAAAGACCCGGAAGCTCCATGTGTGTGTGTGTGTGTGTATGTGTGTGTGTGTGTGTGTGTGTGTTGTTTTACCCACATGTGTTTATTTGTGCGTACGTTGTAAGTGAATGTTGCTGTTAAATTTTGCAGATAGATATTGAGGTAAACGATTCCTTTCTGTGAGTTGCAATACTTAGCGATCTGAGCCAAACATCACTGCAAGTTGGAGGGCGGACAACTACAATGGCTCATTCATCTTGGGGTGCATACATATGAGCTAGGGTCCACTCTGATGACACCCCCCCAACACCACACCAACATCATCACCCACATTTGTACCCGAACAGAGCAACATTTTCCTCGTTGCACCACACCTGAAAATATCCACCAGGCCAGTAGGGATGGGAATAGGAGCTGTGTCTTTATGTAGTCCTTAGTGTAGCAATATTTCCGTAATATTCAGAGGCTGAACTATCAACGTCACGTACTGGAGAGATATATAGGGCAGCCCCACACGAAAAAAAAGTGGGATAGATTTATGGTGTGTGTGTGTGTGTGTGTGTGTGTGTGTGTGTGTGTGTGTGTGTGTACCACCCTCCATCACCGTTTCCTCACATATCAAGGGCTGGACTACACCATAACAGAAGCTGGACAGTATTGCACCAGGAAATACCACACTCTGTAGGCTGGCGAGATGAAATGTTGTGAATGGAATATATGCCTGATTAACACTGGGCTGAAGGGAGGGGGTGGTGTAGGGAAGCCCTCGTGAGGATGTCTGAAGCAGTGTGGCGGAGGAGATAGTCTGCCCCCAGAAAGTCTAAGAAGAAAAGGTCGACACACGAACTGTACGTAAAATTAAATACGGAAAGATATACAGGGTGTCCATAAATGATTACCCTAAAACAATATGCTCTCATGTTTTATCAGGGTGATGATCATATATGTACACCCTCTATATATTATTTAGTGCAGAAATTTTAGTTAGATCCAGGTGTTGTCGTCAAAATAACTCACAACAAAGGTGGTGCTGCTTCTAACCTGTTAATGTAATTTTAGAAGATATTTCCCCCCTTGCTACTATAGTCATTTCCTCTTTCCTCCATCACGGTACACGAGCATGACTACCATGACACGTCTTTGCCTCTCCTCATCACAATATCTTAAGCACGAAATAATTTTTCTCTCAACCCACAAGACTCCACAAGACACCACCATCTTCTTGCTGAAAAATGTATACAATATCCTCCCCCGTCAATATACACGTTATCTTGTCTCTCTCTCTCTCTTCTCTGATTACGCCGGGGATAAACATCTGGTCAACATAAACTCATCATACCTAAAACTTTCCCTGTTAAACATTAGCTCATTATACCTGAAACTTTCCCTGTTAAACATTAGCTCATCATACCTGAAACTTTCCCTGTTAAACATTAGCTCATCATAACTGACACTTTCCCTGTTAAACATTAGCTCATCACACCTGAAACTTTTCCTGTTAAACATTAGCTCATCGTAACTGAAACTTTCCCTGTTAAACATTAGCTCATCCTAACTGAAACTTTCCCTGTTAAACATTAGCTCATCATTCCTAAAACTTTTCCTGTCAAACATTAGCTCATCATAACTGAAATTTTCCCTGTTAAACATTAGCTCATCATACCTAAAACTTTTCCTGTCAAACATTAGCTCATCGTAACTGAAATTTTCCCTGTTAAACATTAGCTCATCATACCTAAAACTTTTCCTGTCAAACATTAGCTCATCATAACTGAAATTTTCCCTGTTAAACATTAGCTCATCATTCCTAAAAACATAAACTCATCATACCAAAACTTTCCCTGTTAAACATTAGCTCATCATACCTGAAACTTTCCCTGTTAAACATTAGCTCATCATAACTGAAACTTTCCCTGTTAAACATTAGCTCATCATACCTGAAACTTTTCCTGTTAAACATTAGCTCATTATACCTGAAACTTTCCCTGTTAAACATTAGCTCATCATACTTGAAACTTTCCCTGTTAAACATTAGCTCATTATATCTGAAACTTTCCCTGTTAAACATTAGCTCATCATACCTGAAACTTTCCCTGTTAAACATTAGCTCATCCTAACTGAAACTTTCCCTGTTAAACATTAGCTCATCCTAACTGAAACTTTCCCTTTTAAACATTAGCTCACCATACCTGAAACTTTCCCTGTTAAACATTAGCTCATCCTAACTGAACTTTCCCTGTTAAACATTAGCTCATTATACCTGAAACTTTCCCTGTTAAACATTAGCTCATCATACCTGAAACTTTCCCTGTTAAACATTAGCTCATTATATCTGAAACTTCCCTGTTAAACATTAGCTCATCATAACTGAAACTTTCCCTGTTAAACATTAGCTCATTATATCTGAAACTTCCCTGTTAAACATTAGCTCATTATATCTGAAACTTTTCCTGTCAAACATTAGCTCATCGTAACTGAAACTTTCCCTGTTAAACATTAGCTCATCCTAACTGAAACTTTCCCTGTTAAACATTAGCTCACCATACCTGAAACTTTCCCTGTTAAACATTAGCTCACCATACCTGAAACTTTCCCTGTTAAACATTAGCTCATCATACCTGAAACTTTCCCTGTTAAACATTAGCTCATCCTACCTGAAACTTTCCCTGTTAAACATTAGCTCATCATACCTGAAACTTTCCCTGTTAAACATTAGCTCATCATAACTGAAACTTTCCCTGTTAAACATTAGCTCATCATACCTGAAACTTTCCCTGTTAAACATTAGCTCATCATACCTGAAACTTTTCCTGTAAACATTAGCTCATCATAACTGAAATTTTCCGTTAAACATTAGCTCATCATACCTAAAACTTTTCCTGTCAAACATTAGCTCATCATAACTGAAATTTTCCCTGTTAAACATTAGCTCATCATACCTGAAACTTTCCCTGTTAAACATTAGCTCATCATACCTGAAACTTTCCCTGTTAAACATTAGCTCATCATACCTGAAACTTTCCCTGTTAAACATTAGCTCATCATACCTGAAACTTTCCCTGTTAAACATTAGCTCACCATACCTGAAACTTTTCCCTGTTAAACATTAGCTCATCATACCTGAAACTTTCCCTGTTAAACATACATTCTTTTACCTTCATCTATGTTATTTCGTATTTTATTTTATTTGTAAGCGAGTTAAACGCCTTACACATTCACCTCGCCTTCAGCACTCACCAAATTACCGCGTCTGTAGTGCCCTGTTTCCTTCCTCCTCCCTCCTCTCATTCGTGTAATGGCTTTAATACTGCACCTGGCCACTACCTTGACACACGGCCCGCCCTCCTTCCTTGTAGTAGCAGCGCAGATGATAAATGGAAACACGGCCATTCTGTGTCTCCTCTCCTTCAAGAAATATTTTACCCCCATTACTGATGTTGATGGCTGGGGTTTTGTTGCTTTTGTTTCTTTCGGGGGGCTCCTTTTCTACCTTTTTTCGTGGAGTTTCTTGTCTCTGATGGCCATACTTTTTTGCCCAAAGTCTACTACTACCACGGTCGTTCTCTCTCTCTCTGGAAATATTAAAAAAAAATCGGCCACTTTTATCCATTATCTTTCCTTTACCTTCCCTCCATCTCACCCTAAGAGGATCGACCCAACAACCCCCTCCCCCCAACACTCTCTTATTTTAAGTTAAAAGTCCTGGTTAACTTCTTCCCGAGCTCCTAATTTTTTTTTGTTTTACCTAATCACATGTATAAATTTCCTTCCTTCCTCCTCCTCCTCCACTTCTTCTCCTTCCTCCTCTTCCTCTTCCTCCTCTTCCTCTTCCTCCTCCTCCTCTTCTCCGTACAGCCTCTCGTGGATTTTCTCAGGATTTCCTTACTCACGCAACCTCCTACAACACTAACCTAACACTAACCTAACCTAACCTAACCTAACCTAACCTAACCTACAACTATGCTAACACCTCCTCGACGTCTCCTCCAGCGCCCTCCTCTCATCTTCATTAAACTCTTTCCAGACCCTTTCCCCATCTCTCTTGTTCCACATATAAAACACTCCTCCCGCTGGTCATACTCTGCTACCATTGCTTCTCACACTCTCCCCTCCTCAATTCTCACGGAAAACTTCCTCCCAATGGCTGCACCACCTGGAAATCAATTGAATTTGTTCTCTATTCGTTCATTTTAGACAACTCTATATCTCTCTCTTTCTATTTTCTTCCTCTTTTTCTCTCTTTCTCTTTCTATTCTCTCCTTCTCTCTCTTTTGCTTTTGCCGACATAGTCATCTGAGAAGAAAATTTTAAGAAGAAAAAACACTCAATGTAACTTTGCTTACAACTTGCCATCTGACACTTATACCATAGACCCACACTGCCCTAACCTAACCTAACCAAACCTACCGCCCTTCCTGCTCTCGACACACTGACCTCAGAAGTTAACCAGCTAGAATGAATGGCAGGAAATGACCTAAACGTTAACTGCTGATGTTCGTAAGTCAGCAAAACGTATCAAGATTTCAAACGCCATTTCACTGCAGTTTGAGTCTGAGACGAATTTTCCCCACACTGAGAAGACATTAAGGTGTTGTCAGGCGGGTTGGTGGATTATGACCTGATTAAAGTTACCATATGTAGCCAATAAATGCGATAGTGTAATAGTGGTGCTCATTTGCATACGAATAGTAATTATAATATGGTCAAGAATAGTTAGGAAATGATCGTTTATACAGACAAACAGTCAAACTTACGGAGGGATAAGGTATTAGCATCAAGAGGAGTGACAGACAGACAACTAGACGATTAGACACGCAGATAGTTACATATTAAACAGACAGACGACCAGAGAGAAGGAAATGCAACAGATAGACAGATAACAACATAAAAGACGGGTAAAGAAGACATAGATGCCGCGTGTGTGTGTGTGTGTTTACTTATTCTCAACATCTCCTTATTTTCATTCACCTTCGTTGTATCTTCCAGTACTCGTAAATTTCACTCCGTAAGCATGTGTTGAACTCGAGGAAAAATCTTCACTACTCACAGTACACTTTAGTCACCTGTCAGAACACGTAAAGGTTTTATATATATATTTTTTTTCTAATTTTTTTTCCTTTACATTACAGGGAGTGAGAAATTCACAGCTAGGATTAAATTCC
Organism: Homarus americanus; assembly: GCF_018991925.1. Classification (NCBI taxonomy): domain Eukaryota; kingdom Metazoa; phylum Arthropoda; class Malacostraca; order Decapoda; family Nephropidae; genus Homarus; species Homarus americanus. The sequence goes on from NW_024742865.1 coordinate 7,335, forward strand.
ACGCGACCTTAAATAATCCAAAACCCGTAACGTAAGACTATGATGTGTCCGTCAAAAATGCTCAAATTTAATCACGAATGCTAGGATTAGTAAACCAAGGGCAAGAATTTATTCGTACATTCAGGAATTAACGCCAACATGATGGGAGTACCAGGTGTAAATAAGC
>NW_024742866.1:0-7541 GCF_018991925.1 Homarus americanus
TGATGGCCTTCGTTCGATTACATGTTGCTACTAGGTACACCTCTGGCCTCCCAGGTGCACTCCCAGGTACCTCTGGCCTTGAAGTGCTCCTCTAAACTTCCCAGGTACTCCTCTGGCCTCCCAGGTAATCCTCCTTTTTAGTTGCACCTCGGCTTGCTCCGAGAATGCCCCAGGCCTCCCAGTGCACCTGGCTTGCTCCCAGATACCTCCTGTGCTACCAGGTACCTCTGACACTCCCAGGTGCACCTCTGACACTCTGAGGTACACCCCAACCTCCCAGGTACACCTCTGGCACTCCCAGGTGCTCAGCTTGGCCTCCCTGGTGACACCCCTGGCCTCCCAGGTACACCTCTCCTCCCAGGTGCTCTCTGGCCTCCCTGGTACACTTCCGGTCTCCCAGGTATTCACCTCCGGTTGTCCCAGGTACACCTCAACACTCCCTGCTTTCACCTCTGCCTCCCAGGTACACATCCGATCCCAGGTGACCTCCGACTTTCTCAGGTGCTCCACTAACACTCCTGGTACCCCTGACACTCCCAGGTGCACATCTGCCTCCCAGGTGCACCTCTGGCCTCCCAGGTACACCTCAGACACTCCCAGGTACACCCCTGGCACTCCAGGTACACCTCTGACCTCCCAGGCCTCCTGGCACCCCTGGTACACCCCTGGCCTCTCAGGTACACCTCTGACTCTCCCAGGTACTCTCTGTTGCTCCTGGTGCACTTCCGACTCCCAGGTACACCTCTGACTCTTCAGGTACACCTCTGCCTCTCCTGGTACACCTCTGGCCTCCCAGGTGCTCCTCTGATGCCCCAGGTACTCTCTTGACCTCCCGTGCACCTCAGGCCTCCCAGGTTTTTGACCTCCAAGTACACCTCTGAAACTCCCAGGTACCTTACTGACCTCCCAGGTACACCCAGACCTCCCGCTCACACCTCTGACCTCCCAGGTGCTCTCTTGACTCTCCAGGTACTCCTTCGACTCCCAGGTACTCCTCTGCCTCCCAAGATGCCTCTGACCTCGAGGTACACCCAGACTGCCTGGTACTCAGACATTCCCAGGTACCTCTGTTTCTCCCAGGTACACCTCCTGACCTCCCAGGTACTCACTGACACTCCTGGTACACCTCTCATACTCCTAGGTACACCTCTGACCTCCCAGGTACCTCTGGCAGTCCCAGGTACACCCCTGACACTCAGGTACACCTCAGACACTCCCAGTTTCACCTGACACTCCCAAGTACACCTGGCCTCCCAGTTACACCCCTGGCCTCCCAGGTACAGCTCTTGATTCTCCCAGGTACACCTCAGACTCCCAGGTACACCTCTGGCCTCCCAGGTACCTCAGACACTCCCAGGTACCAGCTCTCCCTCCCAGGTCTCCTCTGGCTTTCCAGGTGCTCTGTGGCCTCGTCCTGTGTTTCTCTGACACTTCAGGTACCTCAGGACTCCCAGGTACACCTCAGGCCTCCCAGGTACACCTCCAGACACTCCAGGTACACCTCAGACACTCCAGGTACACCCCAGGCTTTCCTGGGTTACCCTCTGACACTCTCAGAACAACTCCGGCACTCCCAGGTCACTGGCACTCCCAGGTACCCACTGGCCTCCCAGGTACACCTCTGGCCTCCCGTTGCACCACTGGTTGCTCCAGGTACCTCTGATGCTCCCAGGTATGCCTGTGGCCTCCAGATTACACCGACACTCCCAGGTACCTCTGACTCTGCCATTGTACCTTTGATACTCCCGTGCTCACTGAGCACTACCTGGTACACCTGAACTCCCAGGTACTCTGAACTCCCAGGTCTCAGTGGCCTCCCGGTGCTCACTGGACTCCTGTGTGCCTTCTACACTCCAGGTACCTCTGACACTTCCCAGGCTGCTCCGTGACACCTCTGGTGCAGGACACTCCCGTTACACCTCTGGCCTCCCAGGCTCCTCTGACCTCACTGTGGCTTCCGTGCTCCCAGGTGCACCTCCGATAGTCCCAGGTACACCTCTGGCCTCCCAGGTGCTCCTCCTGGCCTCCTGGTTCACCTCTGACTCCAGGTACCTCTAACACTCCTTGCTACCTCTGCTTCTCCCAGGTACATCGTCCAGGGTACACCTCCGGCCTCTGGGTGCTCACTGCCTCCTGGTGCACCCCTGACCTCCCAGGTGCCTCTGACCTCCCTGGTACACCTCAGACACTCCAGGTGCACCCCTGGCTTGCTCTGGTACACCCTGACCTCCCAGGTACCTCTGACCTCCCAGGTGCTCACTGGCACCCCTGGTACCTCTTGACTCTCCAGGTGCACCTCTGACACTCCCAGGTGCCTCCAACACACTCAGGTACCTCTGACACACCATGTGCCCTGGGACCTCCCAGTATTTTGCTTCTCACACTCCCAGATTTGCCTCCGGCGTTCCAGGCCTCTGGCCTCCCAGGTGCACCTTGTTCCCAGGTTGCTCTACTGATTCCATGGTAACCTCTGTCACTTCAGGTACCTCGCCATACTCCAGGTACACCTCTGACACTCTGAGGCTACCATGGCTTTTGGTACCCCAGACACTCCCAGATGCAGCTCTGGCCTCCAGGTGCTCCTCTGGCCTCCCAGGTACCTCAGACACTCCCAGGTACACCCCAGACACTCCAAGGTGCACCTCGACTCTCCCAGGCACCCTGACCTCCAGGTACACCTGACCTCCCAAGTCCACCCTGACCTCTCCGTGCCTTTGACACTCCGAGGTTACACCCCTGACTCCCAGGTGCTCCTCTGAGCTCCCAAGTACACCTCTGACACTCCGAGTACACCTCAGACAACTCCCAGGTACACCCCAGACACTCCCAGGTACACATCTTTCACTCCCAGTGCACCTCTGGCCTCCCAGGTACACCTCTGACACTCCCAGGTGCCTCCTGACCTCCCAGGTACCTCTGATACTCCCAGGTACCTCCTGAATACTCCCAGGTCATGCCTCTGATGCTTCAAGTTACACCCTGACCTCCCAGGTACACCTCGAACCTCCAGGTACCACGTCAGACACTCCCAGGTACACCCCTGACACTCCCAGGTACACCTCTGACACTCCCAGGTACTCACTGACACCCCCTGGTACACCTCTGACCTCCCAGGTACACCTCCTAGCACTCCCAGGTACGCCTCCAACACTCTCAGGTACACCTCTGACACACCATGTGCACCCAGCCTCCCAGGTGCACTTCTCACACTCCCAGTACACCTCCGACGCTCCCAAGTACCTCTGAACTCCCAGGTACACCTTCGACCTCCCAGGTACTCACCTGACATTCCCTGGTACACCTCTGACACTTCCAGGTACCTCCTACCTCCGAGTACACTTCTGACCTCCAGGTGCCTCTCGGCTGCTCCCAGGTACACCTCTGACCTCCGGGGTGCACCTCAGACAACTCCCAGGTACACCCCAGGACACTCCCAGGTACACATCTTTCACTCCCAGGTACACCTCTGGCACTCCCAGGTACACCTCTGACCTCCCAGGTACACCTCTGACACTCGGTACACCCTGATACTCCCAGGTGCACCTCTGATGCTCCCAGGTATGCCTCTGACACTTCGTTACACCTGACACTCCCAGGTACACCCTGACACTCCCAGATACCTCTGATGCTCCCAGGTACACCTCTGAGACTTCAGGTGAGCCTCCAATGCTCCCAGGTACACCTCCGATAGTCCCAGGTACTGTGACACTCTCAGATACCTCAGGCACTCCCAGGTACACCTCAACAGACTCTCCCAGGTACACCTCAGTCAATCCTAGGTACACCTCAGACACTGCCAGGTACACCTCTGACCTCCCAGGTACACCTCCGTCACTCCTGGTTACACCCCTGACACTCCCAGGTACACCTGACACTCCCAGATCCCACCTCTGCTACTCCCAGGTGCTCCACTGACACTCCCTGGTACACCCTGGGAGACTCCCAGGTACACCTCTGACCTCCCAGATACACCTGTGATACTCCCATGTATGCCCTGAGCTCCGGGTGGACCTCCAATACTCCCAGTACACCTCCGATGGTCCCAGGTACACCTCTGGCTTACTCCCAGGTACTCCTCTGACACCTGGTTCACCTACTGCTCCCAGGTACACCGCTCCTGACCTCCCAGATACACCTCAGACACTCCCAGTACACCTAGACACTCCCAGGTACACCTCAGTCAATCCTAGGTACACCTCCGAGCACTGCCAGGTACACCTCTGACTCCCACATCCTCCGTCACTCCTAGTTACCCCTGACACTCCCAGGTACACCTGACACTCCCAGATCCACCTCTGCTACTCCCAGGTGCTCCACTGTCACTCCCTGTGCACCCCTGAGACTCCCAGTGCCTCTGACACTCCCAGATACCTGTGATGTCCAGGTATACCCTGAGACTCCCAGGTAGACCTCATACTCCCACTTCAGACACTCCCACATGCACCTCCTACACTCCTGGTGCTCCTCTGGCCTCCAGTGCTCTTTGGGCCTCCCGCCTCTGACCTCCACCAGTGCTCCTGTCTGAGTACATCTGACTTACCAGGTACACCTCTGACACTCCCAGGTACACCTGTGAGACTCTCCATTTCACCTCTGTGCTCAGTACCGCCCAGCCTCCCAGGTACCTCCCAGCCTCCCATTACACACTCAGCCGCCACACCTCCGGCCTCCCAGGTTCTCCCAGGTACACTTCTCACACTCCCCAGGTGCCTCCCCAGCCTCCCAGGTACCACCTCTAATGCCTCTGACACTCCCAGGTACACCTTTGACATTTCCCAGGTGCTCCACTGACATTCCATGGGGTACTCTGGGTGCCTCTGCACTCGAGATGCCTCAAGCGCTCTGAGTGCCTTGGACACTCCAGGTACCCCAGACACTCCCAGATGCAGCTCCACAGCACTCCCAGGTACTCCTCTGACATCTCCAGGTACACCTCAGGCTACTCCCCGTTTTGAACACTCCCAGGTACACCTCTGGCTCTCAGGTACTTCGCTTACAGTGCTCCCCACTCCCAAGTACACATGACACTCCGAGTACACCTGACCTCAGTGCTCCTCTGACACTCCCGTGCACCTCCTGACGCAGTGCCTGAACAACTCCAGGTACACCCAGACATAGGTACATCTTTCCTCCCATTTTCCTCAGCTTGCTCCCAGGTACACCTCCTGACTCCCAGGTGCACCTGGGCACTCCCAGGGCCCACCTCTGATGCCAGGTACCTCAGTGCTCCAGGTATACCTCGACCTTCCAGGTGCACACCCCTGGCACTCCCAGGTACACCTCAGACACTCCCAAGTGCCCCTCAGGCCTCCCAGGTACACCCCTGGCTCCCAGGTGCCTCGACACCAGGTGCTCCACTGCACCCCCTGGTACACCTCTGACACTCCCAGGTACACCTCTGAGCACTCCCAGGTACGCCTCCAACACACTCAGGTACACTCCCAGGTGAGCCTCCAGCCTCCCAGGTGCACCTCCGATAGTCCCAGGTATGCCTCTGACACTCCAGGCTCCTCTGACACCCTGGTTCACCTCCTGACACTCCCAGGTACCCATCCGACACTCCCAGGTAAGCCTCGACACTCCTGGTGCCTCCGATACTCCCAAGTTTTACCTGACACTCCCAGGTACACCCCCAGGCACTCCCAGATACACCTCCAGACTCTCCAGGTACACCTCCAGACCTCCAGGTACCTCTCAGTCAATCCCTAGGTACACCTCAGCACAGCCAGGTACACTTCTGACACTCCCAGGTGCACCTCCGACGCTCCCAGTTACCCTGACACTCCCAAGTGCATCCTGACCTCCCAGATACCTCTGATACTCCCAGGTGCCTCCATTGACCTCCCTGGTACCCTGAACTCCAGGTACACCTCTGACACTCCCAGGTACACCTCTGACCTCCCAGATACACCTGTGATACTCCCAGGTACACCTCCCCTACTCCCAGGTACTCCTCTGACACTCCCAGTTACACCTCGGCCTCCCAGTTACACCCTGACGCACTCCCAGGTACACCCCTTACACTCCCAGGTACTGCCACTCCCAGATACGTCCTGATACTCCCAGGTACACCTCAGACACTCCCAGGTACCTCAGACAATCCCTGGGTGCACCCTGACACTCCCAGGTACCTCTGACCTTCCCAGGCACACCTCTGACACCCCCAGGTACACCTCTGACACTCCAGGTACTCCTGACCTCCCTGGGCCTCTGATGCTCCCAGGTACATCTCTGACACTCCCAGGTACCTCCTGACTCTCCCAGGTACACCCCTGACACTCCTGGTACCTAAGACCTCCCAGGTACACTGACACTCCCAAGTACACCTCCTGACCTCCCAGGTACACCTCTGACACTCCCAGGTACACTTCAGACCTCCCTTACCTCTGACCTCCCTGGTACTCTCTGACCTCCCAGGTACTCCTTTGACACTCCCGACACACCTCTGACACTCCCTGGTGCTCACTGACACTCCCAGGTACACTCTGACCTCCCAGGTACACCTCCCAGCCTCCCAGGTACACCTGTGAGACTCTCAGGCTACCTCTGACACTCCCAGGTACACCCCTGACACTCCCGGTACACCTCCTGGCCTCCCAGGTACACCTCTGACCATCTGTATACCTCCGACACTCCCAGGTTCACCTCCGGCACTCCCAGGCACTTCTCACACTCCCAGGTACCTCTGACCTCCCAGGTACCTCTATGCTCCCAGGTACCTCTGACACTCCCAGGTACACCTTTGACATTCCCAGGTACTCACTGACATTCCATGGTACACCTCTGACACTTCCAGGTACCTTCCAGGTACCTCTGACACTCCTAGGTACACCCTTGACCTCCCAGGTACACCCAGACACTCCCAGATGCAGCTCTGACCTCCCAGGTACTCTGCAACCTCCCAGGTACACCTCAGACACTCCAGGTACCCAGACACTCCAGGTACCTCGGCTCTCCCAGGTACACCCCTGACACTCCCAGGTACACACCCTGACCTCCAAGTCCACCCGACCTCCCAGGTGCACCTTTGACACTCCAGTACACCCCTGACCTCCCAGGTACTCCTCTGGCCTCCCAGTACACCTCTGACACGCCGGTGCACCTCAGACAACTCCCAGGTACACCCAGACACTCCCAGGTACACATCTTTCACTCCCAGGTACACCTCTGACACTCCCAGGTACACCTCTGACACTCCCAGGTACACCTCTGACTCCCAGGTACACCTCTGATACTCCCAGGTACACCTCTGATACTCCAGGTATACTCTGACCTTCAAGTTACCCCTGACACTCCCAGGTACACCTCAGACACTCCCAAGTACACCTCAGACACTCCCAGGTACACCCCTGACACTCCCAGGTACACCTCTGACCTCCCAGGTACTCACCCAACTTGCCCCCCTGGTACACCTCCTGACACTCCCAGGTACACCTCTGACACTCCCAGGCCGCCTCCAACACACTCAGGTACACCTCTGACTCCCATGTGCACCCCAGACACTCCCAGGTACACTTCTCACACTCCCAGGTACCTCCGAT
>NW_024742867.1:0-11835 GCF_018991925.1 Homarus americanus
TTTATTATGCTCGATCAGGGGACTTAGTTATACTCGATCAGGGGACTTTGTTATACTCGATGAGGGGGCTTTGTTTTACTCGATCAGGGGACTTTGTTATACTCGTCGAGGGGGCTTTGTTATACTCGATTAGGGGACATTGTTATACTCGATCAGAGGACTTTGTTACACTAGATCAGGGGACTTTATTATGCTCGATCAGGGGACTTAGTTATACTCGATCAGGGGACATTGTTATACTCGATCAGGGGGACTTTGTTATCCTCGATCAGGGGATCAGGGGACTTTGTTATCCTTTTTGTTATACTCGTCGAGGGGGCTTTTGTTATACTCGATTAGGGACTTTGTTATACTCGTTCAGAGGACTTTGTTACACTAGATCAGGGGACTTTGTTATACTCGATCAGGGGACTTTGTTATACTCGATCAGGGGACTTTGTTATACTCGATCAGGGGACTTTGTTATATTCGACCAGGGGCATTTGTTATACTCGATCAGGGGGCTTTGTTATACTCGATCAGGGGACTTTGTTATGCTCGATGAGGGGTCTTTGTTATACTCGATTAGGGGGATTTTTCATACTCGAGCAAGGACTTTGTTATACTCGATCAGGGGTGTTTGTTTTACTCGATCAGGGAACTTTGTTATACTCGATCAGGGAACTTTGTTATACTCCATTAGGGTCCTTTGTTATACACGATCAGGGGACTTTGTTATACTCGACCAGGGGACTTAGATTATACTCGATCTTGGGACTTTGTTATACTCCATTAGGGTCCTTTGTTATACTCGATCAGGGTTCTTTGTTATACTCGACCAGGAGATTTTGTTTTTCTCGACCAGGGGACTTTGTTATACTCGATGAGGGGCTTTGTTATACACGAAGAGGGTGCTTTGTTATACTCGATCAGGGGAAATTGTTATACTCGACCAGGGGACTTTGTTATACCCGATAAGGGGACTTTGTTATACTACATCAAGGTATTTTGTTATACTCGATCCGGGGCTTTATTATACTCGAAAAGGGGACTTTGTTATACTCAATCAGGGACTTTGTTATACTCGATCAGGGGACTTTGTTATACTCGATCCGGATCTTTATTATACTCGATAAGGGGACTTTGTTATACTCGACCAGGGGACCTTGTTATACTCGATGAGGGGGCTTTGTTATACTCGATCAAGAGACTTTGTATATACTCAACTAGGGACTTTGTAATATTCCTTTAGGGGACTTTGTTATACTCCATCAAGGGACTTAGTTATACTCGATCGGAAGATTTTGTTATACTCGATCTTGGGATTTTGTTATACTCCAATAGGGGCCTTTGTTATACTTGATCAGGGGACTTTGTTATACTCGACCAGGGGACTTTGTTATACTCGTTAAAGGGCCTTTGTTATACTCGATGAGGGGACTTTGTTATACTCGATCTTGGGACTTTGTTAAACTCAATCAGGGGCCTTTATTACACTCCATTAGGGGCCTTTGTTATACTGGATCAGGGGACTTTGTTATAAGCGATCAGGGGACTTTGTTATGCTCAATCAGGGGGCTTTGTTATACTCGATCATGAGACTTTGTATATACTCAACTAGGGACTTTGTTATATTCGGTCAGAGGCCTTTCTTTTACTCGATCATGGGACTTTGTTATATTCGATCAGGGGACTTTGTTATAATCGATTAGGGGACTTTGTTATACTCGATCAGGGGACTTTGTTATACACGACGAGGTGGCTTTCTTATACTCGATTAGAGGACTTTGTTACACTCGAACAGGGGACTTTGTTATACTCGATCAGGGGACTTTGTTATACTCGATGAGGGGGCTTTGTTTTACTCGATCAGGGGACTTTGTTATACTCGATCAGGGGACTTTGTTATACTCGATCAGGGGACTTTGTTGTACTCGATGAGGGGACTTTGTTTTACTCGATCAGGGGACTTTGTTATACTCGATCAGGGGACTTTGTTATACTCGATCAGAAGACTTTGTTATACTCGATCAGAAGACTTTGTTATACTCCATTAGGGTCTTTTGTTAAACTCAATGAGGGGACTTAGTTATACTCGATTAGTGGACTTTGTTAGACTCGATCAGAGGACTTTGTTACACTAGATTAGGGGACTTTGTTATACTCGATGAGGGGGCTTTGTTTAACTCGATCAGGGACTTAGTTATACTCGATCAGGGGACTTTGTTATACTCGAATAGGGGACTTTGTTATATTCGATCTTGAGACGTTGTTATAGTCCATTAGGGTCCTTTATTATACTCGATCAGGGGACTTTGTTATACTCGATCCGGTGCCTTATTATACTCGATATGGGGACTTTGTTATCCTCGACAAGGGGACTTTGTTATACTCGATCAGGGGACTTTGTTATACTAGATTAGGGGACCTTGTTATACTCGATCCGGGGCTTTATTATACTCGGTAAGGGGACTTTGTTATACTCGATCAGGAGACTTTGTTATACTCGATGAGGGGACTATGTTATACTCGATCTTGGGACTTTGTTATACTCGATCAGGGGACTTTGTTTTACTCGATCAGTTTCTTTGTTATTTTCGACCAAGGGCCTTTGTTATACTCGAGTCGGGGAATAGGTTATACTCGATCATGGGGCTTTGTTATACTCGATCAGGGACTTTGTTATACTCGACCAGGGACTTTCTTATACTCGACGAGGGGGCTTGTTATACTCGATCAGGGGACTTTGTTATACTCGCTAATGGGACTTTGTTATAGTCGATCAGCGGACTTTGTTATACTCGATCAGGGGACTTTGTTATACTCGATCAGGGGACTTTGTTATACTCGATCAAAGGACTTTGTTATACTCGATCAGGGGACTTTGTTATACTCGATTAGGGTCCTTTGTTAAACTCAATCAGGGGACTTAGTTATACTCGATTAGGGGACTTTGTTATACTCGATCAGAGGACTTAGTTATACTCGATTAGGGAACTTTGTTATACTCGATCAGGGGACTTTGTGATACTCGATGAGGAGACTTTGTTACACTAGATCAGGGGACTTTGTTATACTCGATGAGGGGGCTTTGTTTAACTCGATGAGGGACTTAGCTATACTCGATCAGGGGTCTTTGTTATACTCGATTAGGGGACTTTGTTATACTCGATCTTGAGACGTTGTTATAGTCCATTAGGGTCCTTTATTATACTCGATCAGGGGACTTTGTTATACTCGATCCGAGGCTTTATTATACTCGATAAGGGGACTTTGTTATACTCGACCAGGGGACTTTGTTATACTCGATCAGGGGACTTTGTTATACTAGATCAGGGGACTTTGTTATACTCGATCCGGGGCTTTATTATACTCGGTAAGGGGACTTTGTTATACTCGATCAGGGGACTTTGTTATACTCGATGAGGTGACTATATTATACTCGATCTTGGGACTTTGTTAAACTGGATCAGGGGCCTTTGTTATACTCCATTAGGGGCCTTTGTTATACTGGATCAGGGGACTTTGTTGTATTCAATCAGGGGACTCTGTTATACTCGATCAGGAGCTTTGTTATACTCGATCAAGAGACTTTGTATATACTCAACTAGGGACTTTGTGATATTCGTTCAGGGGCCTTTCTTATACTCGATCAGGGGGCTTTGTTAAACTCGATGTTGGGACGTTGTTAAACTCAATCAGCGGACTTTTTTATACTCGATCAGGGGGCTTTGATTTACTCGATCTTGGGACTTTGTTATACTCGATCAGGGGACTTTGTTTTGCTCGATCAGGGACTTTGTTATTTTCGACCAAGGGGCTTTGTTATACTCGAGTCGGGGAATAGGTTATACTCGATCATGGGGCTTTGTTATACTCGATCAGGGACTTTGTTATACTCGACCAGGGACTTTCTTATACTCGACGAGGGGGCTTTGTTATACTCGATCAGGGGACTTTGTTATACTCGCTCAGGGGACTTTGTTATAGTCGATCAGGGGACTTTGTTATACTCGATCAGGAGACTTTGTTATACTCGATCAGGGGACTTTGTTATACTCCATTAGGGTCCTTTGTTAAACTCAATCAGAGGACTTAGTTATACTCGATCAGGGAACTTTGTTACACTCGATCAGGGGACTTTGTTATACTCGATGAGGGGACTTTGTTATACTCGATCAGGGGACTTTATTTTACTCGATCAGAGGACTTTGTTATACTAGATCTTGAGACGTTGTTATAGTCCATTAGGATCCTTTATTATACTCGATCAGGTGACTTTGTTATACTCGATCCGGGGCTTTATTATACTCGATAAGGGGACTTTGTTATAATCGACCAGGGGACTTTGTTATACTCGATCAAGGGACTTTGTTATACTAGATCAGGGGACTTTGTTTTACTCGATCCGGGGCTTTATTATACTCGGTAAGGGGACTTTGTTATACTCGATCAGGGGACTTTGTTATACTCGATGAGGAAACTATGTTATACTCGATCTTGGGACTTTGTTAAACTGGATCAGGGGCCTTTGTTATACTCCATTAGGGGCCTTTGTTATACTGGATCAGGGGACTTTGTTGTAATCAATCAGGGGACTTGTTATACTCGATCATGGGGCTTTGTTATACTCGATCAAGAGACTTTGTATATACTCAACTAGGGACTTTGTTATATTCGGTCAGGGGCCTTTCTTATACTCGATCAGGGGGCTTTGTTATGCTCGATGGGGGGACTTTGTTATTCTCGATCAGGGGACTTGTTATACTCCATCAGGGGACTTAGTTATACTCGATCGGAAGACTTTGTTATACTCGATCATGGGACTTTGTTATACTCCAATAGGGTCCTTTGTTATACTTGATCAGGGGACTGTGTTATACTCGACCAGGGGACTTTGTTATACTCGATGAAGGGCCTTTTTTATACTCGATGAGGGTACTTTGTTATACTCGATCTTGGGACTTTGTTAAACTCGATCAGGGGCCTTTGTTATACTCCATTAGGGGCCTTTGTTATACTGGATCAGTGGACTTTGTTATAATCGATCAGGGGACTTTGTTATGCTCGATGAGGTGGGCTTTGTTATACTCGATCAGGAGACTTTGTATATACTCAACTAGGGACTTTGTTATATTTGGTCAGGGGCCTTTCTTATACTCGATCAGGGGGCTTTGTTAAACTCGATCAGGGGACTTTGATATACTCGATCAGGGGGCTTTGTAATACTCGATTAGGGGACTTTGTTATAATCGATCAAGGGGCTTTGTTTTTCTCGATCAAGGGACTTTGTTATACTCGATCAGGGGACTTTGTTATACTCGATCAGCGGACTTTATTATAATCGATTTGGGGACTTTGTTATACTCGATCAGGGGACTTTGTTATACTCGACGAGGTGGCTTTCTTATACTCGATCAGAGGACTTTGTTACACTCGAACAGGACTGTTATACTCGATCGGGACTTTGTTAACTCGATCAGGGCCTTTGTTATACCCATTAGGGCCTCATATACTCAATCAGGGACTTTGTTATAGTGGATCAGGGACTTTATACTTGATCAGGGGACTTTGTATACTCGATCAGGGGATACTCGATTAGGGGACTTTGTTATACTCGATCAGGGACTTTGTTATACTCGATCCAGGACTTTGTTATACTCGATCAGGGAACTTTGTTATTTCGATCAGGGGACTTGTTATACTCGATCAGGGGACTTTGTTTTACTTGATCAGGGGACTTTGTTATACTCGATCAGGGGACTTTGTTATACTCGATCAGGGGACTTTGTTATACTCGATCAGGGGACTTTGTCATACTCGATCAGGGGACTTTGTTATACTCGATCTTGAGACTTTGTTATACTCGATCTTGAGACTTTGTTATACTCCATTAGGGGACTTTGTTATACTCGGTCAGGGGATTTTGTTATACTCGATCAGGGGACTTTGTTATACTCGATCAGAGGACTTTGTTATACTCGATTAGGGGACTTTATTATATTCAATCAGGGGACTTTATTATAATCGATTAGGGGACTTTGTTATACTCGATGAGGGGACTTTGTTATACTCGATGAGGGGACTTTGTTATACTCGATCAAGGGACTTTGTTATACTAGATCAGGGGACTTTGTTTTACTCGATGAGGAAACTATGTTATACTCGATCTTGGGACTTTGTTAAACTGGATCAGGGGCCTTTGTTATACTCCATTAGGGGCCTTTGTTATATTGGATCAGGGGACTTTGTTGTAATCAATCAGGGGACTTTTTATACTTGATCATGGGGCTTTGTTATACTCGATCAAGAGACTTTGTATATACTCAACTAGGGACTTTGTTATATTCGGTCAGGGGCCTTTCTTATACTCGATCAGGGGGCTTTGTTATGCTCGATGAGGGGACTTTGTTATTCTCGATCAGGGGACTTTGTTATACTCCATCAGGGGACTTAGTTATACTCGATCGGAAGACTTTGTTATACTCGATCATGGGACTTTGTTATACTCCAATAGGGTCCTTTGTTATACTTGATCAGGGGACTGTGTTATACTCGACCAGGGGACTTTGTTATACTCGATAAAGGGCCTTTTTTACACTCGATGAGGGTACTTTGTTATACTCGATCTTGGGACTTTGTTAAACTCGATCAGGGGCCTTTGTTATACTCCATTAGGGGCCTTTGTTATACTGGATCAGTGGACTTTGTTATAATCGATCAGGGGACTTTTTTATGCTCGATGAGGGGGGCTTTGTTATACTCGATCAGGAGACTTTGTTATTTTCGACCAAGGGCCTTTGTTATACTCGAGTCGGGGAATAGGTTATACTCGATCATGGGGCTTTGTTATACTCGATCAGGGGACTTTGTTATACTCGATCAGAAGACTTTGTTATACCCGATCTTGGGACTTTGTTATACTCCATTAGGGTCCTTTGTTATACTCAATCAGGGGACTTAGTTATGCTCGATCATGGGACTTTGTTATACTCGATTAGGGGGCTTTGTTATACTCGATCAGGGGACTTTGTTATACTCGATCAGAAGACTTTGTTATACTCGATCTTGGGACTTTGTTATACTCCATTAGGGTCCTTTGTTATACTCAATCAGGGGACTTAGTTATGCTCGATCAGGGGACTTAGTTATACTCGATTAGTGGACTTTGTTAGACTCGATCAGAGGACTTTGTTACACTAGATCAAGGGACTTTGTTATACTCGATGAGGGGGCTTTGTTTAACTCGATCAGGGACTTATTTATACTCGATCAGGGGACTTTGTTATACTCGATTAGGGGACTTTGTTATACTAGATCTTGAGACGTTGTTATAGTCCATTAGGGTCCTTTATTATACTCGATCAGGTGACTTTGTTATACTTGATCCGGGGCTTTATTATACTCGATAAGGGGACTTTGTTATACTCGACCAGGGGACTTTGTTATACTCGATCAAGGGACTTTGTTATACTAGATCAGAGGACTTTGTTTTACTCGATCCGGGGCTTTATTATACTCGGTAAGGGGACTTTGTTATACTCGATCAGGGGACTTTGTTATACTCGATGAGGAAACTATGTTATACTCAATCTTGGGACTTTGTTAAACTGGATCAGGGGCCTTTGTTATACTCCATTAGGGGCCTTTGTTATACTGGATCAGGGGACTTTGTTGTAATCAATCAGGGGACTTGTTATACTCGATCATGGGGCTTTGTTATACTCGATCAAGAGACTTTGTATATACTCAACTAGGGACTTTGTTATATTCGGTCAGGGGCCTTTCTTATACTCGATCACGGGGCTTTGTTATGCTCGATGAGGGGACTTTGTTATTCTCGATCAGGGGACTTTGTTATACTCCGTCAGGGGACTTAGTTATACTCGATCGGAAGACTTTGTTATATTCGATCATGGGACTTTGTTATACTCCAATAGGGTCCTTTGTTATACTTGATCAGGGGACTGTGTTATACTCGACCAGGGGACTTTGTTATACTCGATAAAGGGCCTTTTTTATACTCGATGAGGGTACTTTGTTATACTCGATCTTGGGACTTTGTTAAACTCGATCAGGGGCCTTTGTTATACTCCATTAGGGGCCTTTGTTATACTGGATCAGTGGACTTTGTTATAATCGATCAGGGGACTTTGTTATGCTCGATGAGGTGGGCTTTGTTATACTCGATCAGGAGACTTTGTATATACTCAACTAGGGACTTTGTTATATTTGGTCAGGGGCCTTTCTTATACTCGATCAGGGGGCTTTGTTAAACTCGATCAGGGGACTTTGATGTACTCGATCAGGGGGCTTTGTTATACTCGATTAGGGGACTTTGTTATACTCGATCAAGGGGCTTTGTTTTTCTCGATCAAGGGACTTTGTTATACTCGATCAGGGGACTTTGTTATACTCGATCAGCGGACTTTATTATAATCGATTAGGGGACTTTGTTATATACCGATCAGGGACCTTTGTTATACTCGGACGAGGTGGCTTTTATACTGATCAGAGTGACTTTGTTACACTCTGGAACAGGGGACTTTGTTATACCGGATCAGGGACTTTGTTAAACCGGGATCAGGGCCTTTTGTTATACCCATTAGGGGCCTTTATACTCGATCAGGACCTTGTATATACTTGATCAGACCAAAGTTATACTCGATCAGGGACTTTGTTATACCTGGATCAGACTTTTGTTATATACTCGGGATCAGGGAATTTTGTTATACTCGATCAGGGGACTTTGTTATACTCGACGAGGTGGCTTTCTTATACTCGATCAGAGTACTTTGTTACACTCGAACAGGTGACTTTGTTATACTCGATCAGGGGACTTTGTTATACTCGATCCGCGGGCTTTGTTTTACTCGATCAAGGTCTTTGTTATACTCGATCAGGGGACTTTGTTATACTCGATCAGGGGACTTTGTTATACTCGATCAGGGGACTTTGTCATACTCGATCAGGGGACTTTGTTATACTTGATCTTGAGACTTTGTTATACTCGATCTTGAGACTTTGTTATACTCCATTAGGGGACATTGTTATACTCGGTCAGGGGATTTTGTTATACTCGATCAGGGGACTTTGTTATACTCGATCAGGGGACTTTGTTATACTCGATTAGGGGACTTTATTATATTCAATCAGGGGACTTTATTATAATCGATTAGGGGACTTTGATATACTCGATGAGGGGACTTTGTTATACTCGATCAGGGGACTTTGTTATACTCGATCAAGGGACTTTGTTATACTAGATCAGGGGACTTTGTTTTACTCGATCCCGGGCTTTATTATACTCGGTAAGGGGACTTTGTTATACTCGATCAGGTGACTTTTAAGAGTACCTGATGAGGGAAACCAGCAGCCTAGACCTGGACTTTGTTAAACCGGGATCAGGGCTCTTGCTATACCCATTAGGGCCTTTGTTATACTGGGATCAGGGACTTGGCAGAATTCAATTAGGGGACTTTGCATTTGATCACATTTTATACTCGATCAAGAGACTTTGTATATACTCAACTAGGGACTTTGTTATATTCGTTCAAGGGCCTTTCTTATACTCGAACAGGGGACTTTGTTATGCTCGATGAGGGGACTTTGATATTCTCGATCAGGGGACTTTGGTATTCTCCATCAGGGGACTTAGTTATACTCGATCGGAAGACTTTGTTATACTCGATTTTGGGACTTTGTTATACTCCAATTGGGTCATTTGTATACTTGATCAGGGGACTTTGTTATACTCGACCAGGGGCCTTTGTTATACTCGATAAAAAGCCTTTGTTATACTCGATGAGGGGACTTTGTTATACTCGATCTTGGGACTTTGTTTAACTCGATCAGGGGCCTTTGTTGTACTCCATTAGGGGCCTTTGTTATACTGGATCAGGGGACTTTGTTATAATCGATCAGGGGACTTTGTTATGCTCGATTAGGGGGCTTTGTTAAACTCGATCAGGGGACTTTGTTATTCTCGGTGAGGGGACTTTGTTATACTCGATCTTGGGACTTTGTTAAACTCGATCTTGGGACTTTGTTAAACTCGATCAGCGGACTTTGTTATACTCGATCAGGGGGCTTTGATTTACTCGATCTTGGGACGTTGTTATACTCGATCAGGGGACTTTGTTTTACTCGATCAGGGACTTTGTTTTTTTCGACCAAGGGCCTTTGATATACTCGAGTCGGGGAATAGGTTATACTCGATTAGGGGACTTTGTTATACTCGATCAGGGGATTTTGTTGTACTCGATCAGGGGACTTTGTTATACTTGATCAGGGGACTTTGTTATACTCGATCTTCAGACTTTGTTATAGTCCATTAGGGTCCTTTATTATACTCGATCTTGAGACTTTGTTATAGTCCATTAGGGTCCTTTATTATCCTCGATCAGGGAACTTTGTTATACTCGATCAGGGCACTTTGTTATACTCGATCAGGTGACTTTATTTTACTCGATCAGAGGACTTTGTTATACTCGATCTTGGGAGTTTGTTATACTCCATTAGGGTCCTTTGTTATATTCAATCAGGGGACTTAGTTATACTCGATTAGGGGACTTTGTTATACTCGATTAGGGGGCTTTGTTATACTCGATCAGGGGCCTTTGTTATTCTCGATCAGAAGATTTTGTTATACTCGATCTCGGGACTTTGTTATACTCCATTAGGGTCCTTTGTTAAACGCAATCAGAGAACTTACTTATACTCGATTATGGGACTTTGTTAGACTCGATCAGAGGACTTTGTTACACTAGATCAGGGGACTTTGTTATACTCGTTGAGGGGGCTTTGTTTAACTCGATCAGGGACTTAGTTATACTCGAGCAGGAGACTTTGTTATACTCGATTAGGGGACTTTGTTATACTCGATGAGGGGACTTTGTTTTACTCGATCAGGGGACTTTGTTATACTCGATATGGGGACTTTGTTACACTAGATAAGGGGACTTTATTATGCTCGATCAGGGGACTTAGTTATACTGGATCATGGGACTTTCTTATACTCGATCAGGGGACTTTGTTCTACTCGATCAGGGGACTTTGTTTTTCTCGATCAAGGGACTTTGTTATACTCGATCAGGGGACTTTGTTATACTCGAACAGGGACTCTTTGGTTAATGGATCTGTACTCGTTGTACCCGATCAGGGGACTTCGGTTATACTCCGATCAGGGGACTTTGCTATACCTGCTGAGGGGCTTTGTTATACCTGATTAGGTAATTTTGCCATATCGTCTAGAGAGGACTTTGTTACACCAGATCAGGGGACTTATAGGCACTCGTTGGATCAGGGACTTTGTTATACCTGCTGATGAGGGGCTTTTTTTTACCGATCAGGGGACTTTTGTTATACCGACCAGCCTTTGTTGTACCGATCAGGGGGCTTTCGTTACCGATCAGGGACTTTGTTATGCTCGATGAGGGGTCTTTGTTATACTCGATTAGGGGGATTTTTCATACTCGAGCAAGGACTTTGTTTTACTCGATCAGGGAACTTTGTTATACTCGATCAGGGAACTTTGTTATACTCGATGAGGGGACTTTGTTATTCCCGATCAGGAGACTTTGTTATACTCCATTAGGGTCCTTTGTTATACACGATCAGGGGACTTTGTTATACTCGACCAGGTGACTTAGTTATACTCGATCTTGGGACTTTGTTATACTCCATTAGGGTCCTTTGTTATACTCGATCAGGGTTCTTTGTTATACTCGACCAGGAGATTTTGTTTTTCTCGACCAGGGGACTTTGTTATACTCGATGAGGGGGCTTTGTTATACACGAAGAGGGTGCTTTGTTATACTCGATCAGGGGACATTGTTATACTCGACCAGGGGACTT
>NW_024742868.1:0-177500 GCF_018991925.1 Homarus americanus
ATCCATATAAATATATCCTTAGTCGAGAGTTACTACCACTCTCTATCATCCATGAATCTATCTCGCCTCCTTTTAAAACTTTCCAGCAATCCAGCACTTACTACAACGTTGCTAAGCTTGTTCCACTCGTCAACCACCCTATTTGTGAACCAGTTCCTTCCTATCTCCCTCCTAAACCTAAACTTATCCAACTAAAATCCGTTGCTACAAGTCCTATCCTGCTCGGTTACTATAAGAACTTTATCTATATCTCCTTTATTGATTCCTTTCACCCACTTAAATACTTCTATTTTATCTCCCCGCACTCTTCGTCTTTCTAGGGAATGCAAGTTTAGTTTATTTAACCTATCTTGATATGGAAGGTTTCTAAGTCCCGGAATCATTTTTGTCATTCTTCGCTGCACCGACTTCAGTGAATTGATATCCATTCTATAATAAGGGCACTAAAACTGAACAGCATAATGGAGGTGCGGCCTGACTAGCGCAAGATACAGTTGCAATAAGACCTCTGCACTCTTATTACTTACATTTCTAGGTATAAAACCTAATACTCTTTTTGTAATGGCCCATGTTTCATAAACATCAGAATTATATAAATGGGTTAATTACATTTGATTTATATACTGATTCATCCCCTGTAGCTTTCCACTGGCTATGAGGTGACATGTTCAATGCACGTGTTAAGGTGTGCCCACGGGAAGCTGTCATACTATGCTGAGTAAAGGCATAAAGTAGCAGGCTCCTGGCCACCTAAATTTCATCAGGCCCTGGGGATTTTGTCTTCTTTTCTGATAGTGATATTCTTTAATTTCTCTTCTTCATTTCCCGAAATATCAGTGAATATCTTGGAAAGGTCAGAAATATGTTTTTCCCAACACAGTAAATACGGTGATAATGGAAAGTAAACTATTTATTTCACCATTATACTTCACTTGACTATCTAATAATTTACAGCACAAAAGTATATTATTCTACTCGTCGAAAATATCACCTTTACACTGGTGATTGGAGGTTGGCAAATGAGTTCCCTACCACCACCACAGACACTTCCCCCCCACCACCACCACAGACACTTCCCCACCACCACCATTCCTCCACAGTGACCAACTGATGTACTCAAGATGGATCTGATTGTTCCTGGCTACAATATTTGACTGTCAGGTGAACACGGTAACAACGCCTCTTACACTGAGATTTAAAACGCTCATAGAAATCGTGTTTGGTTTAAACAAGATAAAATTATGAAATAACGAAGATAAGGCAGCAGCCCATCTTATATCACCCGAAGATCAACCACCCTAACAGCCCCCCCCCCAATAAAAGTGGCACTTTTGTGTATAACAAGTAAAATCTGATTGGGTGCCTAATCTTCACGTGATGGCTAATGTCGAGCTGAGTTTGGCTGCGCTGAGTGGTTAGTTGCTTATATTGTTACATACGTTTTACCCTAAAAGTGCTGTTTACATTTTGTTCCCGACAATCATAGACCACTTAGAACACTTATGAATACACCAATGAAGACTGAAGGCATAATGTACACAGTTGAGACATCTCTATTACGCCGACTGGGAACAACCACTTATAAGGTTTGATCATGGACACGATTAGGTGTTAATCTCATGTTCATAATCTTCTAAAGCCGTGTTAAAGGACTCCATATAAATGCTAAACCGGATAATGGTCTAGGGGAGAAGGTCGGGTTAATCAGCGTGGGTGGTCGCCTTGTTCTGGTACCTAACCTTAAACTCCTACAACCAAATCACGTTGAAATGGATTTCTACTCCAGTGAAGCTGTCAAGATCATTCAGTATAATTAAGTCCCAGTCATCAACATTTTTATACATTTAATGGGCTATCGAATTGACGGAGATTGGAGAGAGAGAAATAAGTTGTAAGGGAAATATACACAGCGACATACCTTATATTTTTCAACACCAACACACACATGATGGCGTCTGTATTTTATAATCCTTGACAACTAGATGTATTAATTTAGGAGCAATTTGTAAACGTTAACATCCGTCACACATCCACTAATCGCCTCGACCGTCTCACTATTGGCCGGCTCCCTCCCTCCATGTCTGGCTGTCCCTGGTCTAAAGTTCATCCACATCTCCACCACACACTGAACCATCTCCAGTACAAACATACGCTCTTGTGGTCTTGAAGCACATGATATAAAGCGTCACTTGCGAACCTTGGTAATAACACTTAATCGGATGGCTGGCGTGGCCATATTTGTTTTGCTTAATTTGACACAATAAGAAAGTACTGATGCGTTCCAAAGTGACAACTGAGAGCTCGACTCCCAGACACTGAACCACCCGATCGAAACTTCTGTCTAACCGACGCTCTTGTAATGATAAGGACCGGATATTACATGTAAATGCTCACTAACAGAAAAACTGAGTTGCTTCTGCAGGAAATAATGGGAAACGTTTTTTATTCAGCTGATCAACAAAAATCACAGATGGTTCAGAGAAATGTGGCCCCAAGCTCGACTCCTGATTCAGCGCTTCGTTTGTGGTGACCAGCCACTCAGAACTCATGATACAAACGACAGGTTGACATATTCCCATAGGTAGAGGTTCTGCATGATGAATACATTCTGAATAAATTACACGTAATGTCATGTAGATAATCAGAATTTATTGCATATGCTAAACAAAGATTTTTATTTGGTATATTATGATATATTTATTTTTATGAGAAAATCTACAAAATGGCGTAAACGAACCGAAATAACCACTAATTTGTACCAACTGACACTGCTGGTAGTGAAGGCGGGCGGGGGAGAGGGCTCAGGGGTGGTAATGTGTGGTGTGTGTGATGATGATGATGATGAATGATGGCGTATATGTGATGACGACGATGATGATGAATGATGATAAATAATGAATGATGACGATAATGATGGCGTATATGTAATGACGACGATGATGATGATGATAATAATGATGGTGATGATGAATAATGATGATGATTGAGCTGCTGAATGATCCCCAGTTATTATAAAACAATTCATAATCACTACACACACACTTGGTTTGATTTACAGTGGTAAGGTTAGGTTAGGTTTCATTTCACCCCACATTATGGCTTCGTCCCCGTGCAATAATAACCTACCTCAGAGTTCCTCATTTACTATATATGAATTTTCAATCATACTAATTCCCTCAGTGGCAAACCTCTGGATGAAAGGCTAAATATAAAATGATAATAGGCCGCAGCCTCTGGGAGGGCCCCTAGAGGCGCCGCAGCTCCTGGGAGTTCTCCAGGGTCGCACGCAACCCCTGGCATGGCCTATGAGGGCATCGCCGTCCCTAGGAGGACCCTTAGGGGCTCCTCCACCCCTGGGACCGCCGATGCCCTTGGGAGAGCTCCTGGGATCGCCGCCGCCGCTGGTAAGGCCCCAAAAGGTAGCCGGCGCCCCTCAGAGGACCCAGGAATTGCCGCCGCCACTGAGAAGGCCCCAGGGGGCATTGTCCCTGTAGTGCCCCTGGGGACAATTGTTTTTTCACTATCTAGAACAATGGGAGATATGACGTTAAATAAATACACCGCCCATCGCATAAGTTGGGGTGTTGTGCTGATTGACAGCTCTGTTCTCCTATTGGCTGTAATTTGGTGGATTTACATTTTAGTCCACCAATCACAGTAAAGTAAGGGACTGCTGGACGTATGCAATATGTAAAAATCCAAGACCAAGCAAGCTATAGGGCTTCTGGGAGGGGGCGCCCCTGGTAGGGCCCCTGGGGCGCCACCGCTTATGGGAGGGCCCCTGGGGTCGCCACCCCCCTTGTGGGCTTCTGAGGGAGCCCCCGCCGCTGTCAGGACTCCTGGTGACACCGCCGCCCCTGTGAGGACTCCTGGGGTTGCCCTAACGTCCTTGTGAGGGCCCCGGGAGTCGCTGCCGACCCGTGGACGGCCCATGGGGTCAAAGCCGACGTTGGGAGGGCTCCTGGGTAGCCGCCGTCCCTGTATGGATTACTTGGGGCGCCACCGCACATGGGAGGACCCAATGGGGTCGCCAATGCCCCTGAGAAGATCCCAGGGGTCTCTGTCTTCCCTGAAAGGGCCCTTGGTGTCGCCACCGCCCCTAAAATGGAAACATGAGAGGGCCATTACAGTCGGCGCCACTCAAGGAGGGTCCCTGGGTTCGCCGACTCCTCTGCTGGGCTCCTTGGGTCACCACCACCCCTGAGAGGGCCCCTGGGGTCGCCGCTGAAACTGGAGGGCCCTGGGGTTGCTGCCGACCCAACGGCCCCTGGGATCCGCTGCCCTTGGGAGGGCCCCTGGGTCGCCGCCATCCCTGGGGTTGCCAACACTCCTCGAGTACCCTGGGGTCGCCGACGCTCCTGGGAGTGCACCTTGGATTGCTATCGCCACTGAGAGGACTCCTGCTGTCGCCACTGCCCATGGTAAGGCCCCTGAAGGTGCTCTCGCCTCTGGGAACACCGTCGCCCTTGGGAGGGCTCCGGGAGAATACCTTGCATGTTCGAGGCCCCTGGGTTCGCCAGAGCCCCTGCAAGGGGACCCTGGGGGCCCCAGAGACGCTGACAGGGCCCCTGGGATCACCGCTGCCCTTGGGAGGACCCCTGGTCGTTCCGACGCCCCTTGGAGGGTCCCTGGTGGCTTTGTCACCCCTGCGAGGGCATTTAGGAGCACCGACTCCCCTGGAAAGACCTATGAAGTCGCCAAGGCCCTGAGAGAGGCTATATAACGAACCTTACATAAATACCCCGCCCATCGCATTTCCAGTATCATTACCTCATGAACAATGTAAAGGAGAATAAATATCCAACAGGAAAACAAAAGTTGGGGTGTTGTGCTGACTGACAGCTCTGTTCTCCTATTGGCTGTAATTTGGTGGATTTATATTTTAGTCTACCAATCACAGTTAAGTAAGGGATTACTGGACGTATGTAATATGTACAACACCACGATCAAGCGAGCTATAGGGCTTCTGGGAGGGGGCGTCCCTGGTATCGCCCCTGGACCGCCCGTGGTAGGGCCCCTGGAGCGCCCCAGGTAAGATCCCTGGGGCGCCGCCGCCTCTGGAAGGGATCCTGGGGGCACCGCCACCCCTAGGAGGACCCCTGAGGGCACCGCCGCCGCTGGGAAGGCCCCTGTGGTTGCCGACCCTCTTCAGGGCCCCTGGGAGTGTCCCTGGGGTCGTTGTCGTCTCTGAGAGGGTCCTTACGGTCTCCCCTGCCCCTGGTAGGGCTCCTGGGGTCGCCCCTGGAGGTGCAACCGCCCCTGGGAGTGCCGTCACAGTTGGGAGGGCCCCGGGGGCGCCGCCGCCTCTGTGAGACCCCCGAGCGTCTCCGACGCCCCTAGAAAGGTTCCTGGATTCGCTAGAGCCCTTGAAAGGCGACCCTGGGGGCGCCATTGACCCTATTTGGGCCCCTGGGCTCCGCCTACCCTGAAAGGGACCCTGGGGGAGCCGCTGCCCCTGTGAGAGCCAATGGGTCACCACCACCTTTTGGAGGGCATCTGTCGGCGCCGCCTACCCTTGGATAGCCCGGTGTTCGCCACTTCCTCTGAGAGGGCCCCTGGGGTCGCCTCCGCCTCTGGGAGGGTCCCTGGGAGTTCCGCCGCCCGTGGGAGAACCCAACAGGGCACTGCCGCCCTTGGGAGGGCCCCTGAGTGTTCCATCGCTCCTAGGGGGGTCCCTGGGGGCTCTGCCACCCATCGGAGGGCCTTTTGAATGCGTCGACTCCCCTGGAAGGGCCTCTTGGGTCGTCGACGCCCCTGTGCTGTCCGCCGCCCCTAGGAGGGCCCCTGGGGTCGCCACATCCGCTGAGAGAGTCTTTGCATTCGCCACCGTCCCGGGGAGGGCCCCTTGGAGAGCCCCTGGGGTCGCTGACGCTTTTGTGATCCCCTGGTGGCACCACCGCCCCTAGGAGGGCCTCTGGGGGCGCCGCACCTGGTAGGGCAAATGGGAGGGCCCCAGGGGACACTGTCCCTGTAGGGCCCTTGGGGGCAGCTGTTTTATCACTATTTAGAACAATGGGAGATATGACGTTAAATAAATACACCGCCCATCGCATTTCCAGTATCATCACCTCATGAACAATGTAAAGGAGAATAAATATCCAACAGGAAAACATAAGTTGAACCAGTGCTTGCTCAGTACTTTCCAACAGTGTGTAATAGACGTGACCGATCTCCCAAACGGCTAATGAGGTGATCAGTGGCGAAGAGTACAATACTGCATTAAGGAAAAAATATTGTAATTTTCTGGTGAAAAGGGGAGTCTAGACCCCCCGGACCCCCCTGGATCCTCCCTTACATACAGTAGGTTGATGTCTGTGGATCTTTCTCCCCAAAGGCTGAGTACTGGTTCCTTATCCTTATTCAGTTACTGCTTGTTCTTCTGAAAAAAGAAATAGTTGTCAAATATCTTTAGGACAAAAGACCCGTTGTTTAGAAATTACACATTACAGTAGCACGTGTTACAGAACTGTTTTAC
The DNA here is from genome assembly GCF_018991925.1 of Homarus americanus. NCBI lineage: Eukaryota > Metazoa > Arthropoda > Malacostraca > Decapoda > Nephropidae > Homarus > Homarus americanus. The sequence continues at coordinate 6,476 of NW_024742868.1, forward strand.
AAGAGCAGGATAACCAACCCGGAGGACTATGAGTTCAATAAAGATGGATATGCCTTTCTGAGGCAACTTGCAAGAGTGGTGTGGTTATCTGTGCTCGGTACGCGCTTCGAACCAGCCAGGTGAGGGTGCTCGGGAAGGATGGTTTTGGAAGAATCGAAGTGGTGTATAGTTAAACTAAAGGGAAGAGACTTACTCATTGTTGGATGTATCTACAGATCCCCATGGCAATGTAACTAGGGTTGACGATATTTTTTATCAATATAATTATAGAGAACTCAATCACGAGTAGAACAAGGGCCAGGCGCAGTGGTACACTTCTTATGGTTCGGACCATTTTAAGCAGTAAGGCATGAAGATACTAACAAACTGGAACAGATTCATTGAAATGAATGAAAACATAGCAAACTTGGCGCAGTTCCTCTCTGTTGAACTTGCAAAGCAAGTCCTTGAAGTGGACCAGGAAATTGTTGCTGTGGGGGATTTTATGACCATGAAAAGGTGATATCAACAGTTGGTAATGATGTCATGCAACTTGAAGCTGCACGTGAGGCAGCAGATACCCTTATATTGTTATAAACAGCTGAAGCTACAAACAGAGGGTACCAAAGGCTCATTATCCACTGTCGTGATACTGATGTCCTGGTTTTACTCTCGGTTTTTCCCACAGCATCTTAGCCAACAAGTGTGGATAAGAGCCAATCATCCATATCATAAATTGAAACAAGCTGGCACTTTATTCACATCCAGCAGAAATTAGATAAACCAACTGCTAACCTTTGGAAGCAAGAGTCCAGGCCCTGACATGGTGCATTCCAGAGTGCTAAGAGTGTTGTGCAACGAGCTTGCTGAGCCCCTGACGATCCTGCTCTATAAATACCTGGATGAGCAAAAGGTCCCAGTGATCAGAAAATGGCTTATGTGAGTCCAATATTCAAGAAGGGTGATCGTCACTCCACGAATAATTATTGACCTGTGAGCCTGACCAGCACAGTATGTAATATACTTGAGAGCATTATAAGAGATGCCATGATGAAAGAATCTACTACGAAACAACTTTGTAAGGGACTGCCACACATACAAACACACCCTACCTACCCACACACCCTACCACGCCCCCCCCCCACACCCACACCTTATACCCCATACACACAACCTACCAATCCACAAACAAAGATCACCTACACACACACGCTCACCATCTACCCACACCCCCTACCTACCCACACATCCTACCATCCCACACACACACACACACACACCCCCTACTAACCCATACACACCACCTACCAACACACACCACCTACCCACACACATCACCTACCGGCTCCTCATTCAGCACGTTAAAGATGACCTGAACTGAGATCTTTGGTTGAGATGATAGTGTAGCTGATGTAGATGATAGTGTAGCTGATGTAGATGGAGTAGTGTAGATGGTAGTGTAGTTGATGTAGATGGTGTAGTGTAGATGGTAGTGTAGTTGATGTAGTGTAGAATGTAGATAATACGAGCTGCCCCCCAAAAATATATACCCGACGTGCACAGCTGGACATAAAATGAGGGTTAATGAGAGAGTGGGAATAGGACTCTTAACTTATTTAATTTCTATGTTTAGTCATTAATGTATAGAGTAAATATATTTCATCATTAAATTGGACTGATATATTTCATCATTATATAGGACTGATATATTTCATCATTATATAGGACTGATATATTTCATCATTATATTGGACTGATATATTTCATCATTATATTGGACTGATATATTTCATCATTATATAGGACTGATATATTTCATCATTATATTGGACTGATATATTTCATCATTATATTGGACTGATATATTTCATCATTATATTGGACTGATATATTTCAGCATTATATTGGACTGATATATTTCATCATTATATTGGACTGATATATTTCATCATTATATTGGGCTTATATATTTCATCATTATATAGGACTGATATATTTCATCATTATATAGGACTGATATATTTCATCATTATATTGGACTGATATATTTCATCATTATATTGGACTGATATATTTCATCATTATATTGGACTGATATATTTCAGCATTATATTGGACTGATATATTTCATCATTATATTGGACTGATATATTTCATCATTATATTGGGCTTATATATTTCATCATTATATAGGACTGATATATTTCATCATTATATAGGACTGATATAAAACTTTGATGTTCTTAGTATCATTTTTCTGAGAAGTTCGTTATCTTGTTGTATAAATATATAGTCTTGGTCAGCCACTCCCGTTAATTTTGTCGAACTGCCGAAATCTATGAGATGCACTGTAAGGTTGTCTCCTGAGTCATCAATGATAACATTACCTTCATGTATATCACGATGAGCAAAACCCGCGTCGTGAAGTTGGTGGACTGATTGTTCAATGGCTGTGACAGCTTCTTACCACGAGTTGTAATCTTTAGTTAATGTATACATATGAAGAGTCTATCCTGGGCAACAGTCCATGATGAGAGCCAAAGGAACCTCCTCAATTATACCATGAAGGAGAGGAGCACCTGCGACCCCCGCCACCTCCTGCAGAAGTGTTGCCTCCTCCAGTAAACGTCCATGATAATTCCGACGCAGTTTCTTCACCACAACGGGGTGGCCCTCCACCCTCGCTCTATACACTGCGGCGAAGTTACCATCACCTATTTACTCAAGAAGAGTCACTTAACTCCACTTAAATGTTTAAATTCCTGATGTCATTATAAGGTCTTTTGAATAACCTGTAGCTTGGCTGTGACTTTCACTGACTAGTTAATGACTGAGAAAGTTAATTAATTTTACTAGTTAGGATGGAACTGATATATTTCAGTTATGCTTGGATCCCTGTGCTTCATTGAGCTTCATGCAGCGTGTTGTAGAGATTGAGGCCTAGTCTGAACAGGCCTTAATCCTAATCACTTCGATCTAAACTAATCATTAGGATTGTATCCAAATCTTCAATCAATCAAGAGTGGCGACCCCTTGCCTCCCCTGAGCGAGCGGGCGCATGCTGTGTACGGCCACTACTCCAACCATTCACCTCGACTCAGTTAGGTGGACAGCCTACCTGCTATTACCCCCTTCTACTTTACTTCCCGTTTCTATTCTTTTCTTCTCTCCTTCCTCTCCTCTCTCATGGCAAAGTCATTTGCCACTTTACTTCATTATCATTATCATCATCATCATCATCGTCAGGGTTTGGCTACCACAGTCCTCCACTCTAAATGTTCTTGGGCCGTTTTTACCAACCCTCCAAGCCCTTGTATCTCTCTGGGAACCCAATTTTTAATATCATTCATCCACCTCAGCCTCTGTTATTATCCCTCATCCTAATCTACTGAATATGACCAAATTACCTCGTTTTTCAGTATATTTCAAGTATTTCTTTTGAAGTTACAGAGACAGATTAAGAAAACTAAATTTACATTAATTTTAGAGACTTAAGAGTGAGGAGCGATATGATATAAATGTAAAAACTGAAGATGGAGTTGAATGAAGGTGATATAACCAAGGTACTTAAACTATTAAACCAACAGACCTCGCTTTAAAGTAGGAGGGAATTGGTTTGGAAATAGAGTTGTGGATGAGCGGAACAAATTACCAAACATCATCATTAACGATAGGTTGGACAGATATTATGAACGATAGGGGTTGGGTGTAACTGGGCTGCCTGGTATGTGTGGGCCAATATGCCCGCTGCTGTTTCCTCCACTTTTATGTTCTTATATTATCCAGAGAGTTCTATCTTATAAATTTAAATTGTTGGCGGACAAGTGAAATAACTTACCCCGTTATATACTTAAAAACCTAAGGTGTTAAAGCGCAGTAAAAACATTAATGCCAATACCTTATATTATCTTATTTTCTTAAAAAGCTCAGAAAAGCGATAATGTGCTATTAAAATATAATCTTAATACGACCTTTAACCTTTTGGGGAAATGGTTCCCGATGATTGTTTACTTAAGGACAACATTTTAACACAATTAGGGTAGATTTAACGTCTTAATGGCGATGCCTTAAACCATCAACTTCACTAGTGCAACAGATTACCTGATCAGTTGTTCATATTATGATAATAAAACATGAGTACAGCAGCGGATTCAGAAATATCAAAAGGGGGGTCCAAGAAGTTGTGGGTGGGGGGACATGGCGAGCCCACCCAGTATTTTTTCTTTTGGTGGGGGGGGGGATCGCTGTAAGCACCCCCGAAATTTTTTTGAACTCTGACCAATATCATGGGCATTTTGAGGCCATTTTGACGCCATGCGCACTTGATATTAGGAGGTAATCTGAGGTCAATAGTAAATACTTTTCACTACACAAAAATGCCTGAGTACAATACTGCATTAAAGAAAAAGTATTGGAATTTTCTGGTGAAAAGGGGAATCCGGACCCCCAGGACCCCCCCTGGATACACCCTTGAACTTGGCATAAAACAGTATGTTAAGGTATCCATTTTGAGATTAGGAATGCATCTGAGGTTCCTCCCACACAGCCAAACTGTGGAATGCTCTGCCTTCTTCTGTGTTTCCATACTCATACAATCTGTCTCACTTCAAAAAGCTGGTCTTCCGTCATCTTCGTGGTGTAGATTAATTTAGTCTTTTTCTCTTCAATTTTTAATTTCTTTTTACTCTTATTCTCCCCTAGGCCCCTGCCTCGATGACCTGTCCCCGGGTGGGCTATTCTCCGTAAAAAAAAAATGGCTTCGGTACACTCGCTGTTTACTAAAGTGAATTAGGCTGACCAGCGGTGCCACCACAAATAATACACAGATTACAAGACAGTTTCCAGAGTTGACCAGCTGTGGGTGTCCGCGTTCTTTTAGGTCTCGTGGATTATTTAGGCCGAGGGGATTCTGGCCCTGTGGTAATGACGAGGGAGAGGAGAGGAGAGGCGATAAAATGGTAGGGGAGGGAAACGGAGGAGAGCCTGGAGAGGGAAAGAGAGGAGAAGGGAGAGAATGGTAAGGGAAGGGTGAGAATGGTAGGGGAAGGGAGAGAATGAGAGCGGGGAGAGAGGAGAGGAGGGAAGGGAAACTGTCCATGGAGAGAAAGGAAGGGGTGGAGTAGTAGGGGAGTGGAGATGAGAAGAGGAAAGGAGGAAGGAGAGAAGGCAAGGAGCAGGAGAGGAGGGATGGGGAGACAAAGGGAAGGCTCAGTGGAAGTAAAGGAGGGGATTGTGGAGGGAGAGAAGAGGTAGAGAGAAGGGAAAAATAGGAAGAAAATGGGGGGGAAGGACGTAGAATCATATCCAAGGGGTGTGGAGAAGGAGGGATAGAGAAGGGAAGGGGTAGAGAAGGGGAGGGGTGGAGAAGGAGGGGTGGAGAAGGGTTTAACTTGGGGGAACTTTTGTTCATTAGTGGATAAGAGAGACGAAGATGATGATGATGATGATGATGATTTAATGATATGATGATGAGGATGATGATGATGACAGACGATGGATTTGATTGGTAAATTGATGATTCCATATAAGGAGGACGATAATGACGATGATAATGAAAATAATAACCCTTAATTATTTTATACTGTTAATGTTACTCTTACAATTCACTCTCTAAACAATAGCATGTCTTTCATTTCTTCACACACACACACACACACACACACACACACACACACACACACACACATACTAGGTTTGGGGGAAGAGAAATTTCAGTGTTGGTGATTATTGGGTGACCTTCCTATCACTGTCACTAAAGGCTCATCTTAACCTGTATCGAAACAATTGCAAATCTGCCGCCTGTGTACCAGTGATCTGGTGGTGGTGGTGGTGGTGGTGGTGGTGGTGGTGGTGGTGCCGTGGTTAGAAAATCTATTGTCCCTTAACCGCTGTCGCAGTGACGTAGTCCACACATAAACAAACATCGCCGCTGTGGCTCCCACCTCACGCTGCCACTCTAAGAAGTCCACCTGTCCCTCGTCACCAAATAGAATGCGGAAAGTATACACCCATCCCACAATGTTTGAAGTGCTACAAATACAACGACCACAGGACCAAGAACTGTCCCCTGCAAGGGGTCGTATACTGTATATGCTCTGAGTGTTCATCTGACCAGCACAGTTACAAAGACTGCCGTAGCACCACCAAAAAAGGGACCTTCTCTGCCACCTGCCTGGTCAGGAAGCGGGTAATTCAATACACAGAGAAGAAACTGACTGAAATAACCAAGCAAAAAAAAACAGGGAAATTTCGAACTTCATGAAAAAGACCACACAGTCGACGATCGTAGCTTACAGCCAAACCCTAAAATACGCTCTGAAAGTAACTCAAGCAGACTCACAAAAATTCAACAATGTCAATGAGACCATGGAAGTCCTGCAATCAGAGATACGAATCATTAAGGATTTGATAAAGCAGGCAGTTACTAAGTCACTGGACGCTATGAAGGACGCAGTGGCGGAGAACATCAGGAACGTCTCCTCTCCACAACTGGACGAGTCCAAAGCCACCACTATATACCTGTCTTATCTGTATGCCCATCATACGAACATGGTTTATCCAGGTTCATTCTCGAAACACCTCAATGGGACACTAACAAGGAACAACATTGACCCTGGTGAAATAAGCGACGACGTCCCCTCAAAAGGAATCATGAAGACAGCAACACCATAAAGTCTTCATGATAACCTCAACCCATGACAGAAATGGACCATGACCTCCCTGACTTAAACCAAAGTCAGCAAAATCGTACTCTCAACGTGGCCAGTCAGTCCTCCTGGGATCATAGCTTCTTCAGCGACACCGTAAATCTCCGGCCATCCAGCACGAAAACAAACACCTCCACCCCTGCCACACACACACTACCTCCACCCCTGCCACACACACACTACCTCCACCCCTGCCACACACACTCACTTCCCAATTCCCTACCACACACACACACCACCCCAATCCCCACCACACACACACCACCTCCACCCCACCACACACACACCACCCAAATTCTCACACACACTACCTCCACCCCTGCTACACACACACTACCTCCACCCCTACCACACACACACTACCTCCACCCCTACCACACACCTCCTCTCTCCATTTCTACCACACTCTCCCTTTTATTTCCTCCATTCATTCCCTCTCACTGCCGCTCACTCTGCCTCCCCTCTCACTACCTTCAATCACCCCCTCCCTTCTCATCGCTTTCTTTCTCTCAATCCTCTTCCCTCTCACCCCTCTTATTCTCACCCCTCTCCTTTCTTCACCCCAACGTATCATCCTAACTTACCTCCCACTCACCCCATCCCTTCAAGCATTCTCCTCTTACTCATCCCCTCTCACACCCCTCCCCCCCTTTTCCTCTCATCCCCCAATCGTCGTCCTCCCACTCATCCCTCTCCATAGACTATTTTAAGGTATAGCACAAATTTGATTATCCAGAATAAATGCACTACGTCACTATCCTGAAATATTCGTTGATATATTTTCCTCAGACTTGGATCCGTTAGGTTAACTTTTCCCCATAACTAAAGGAAAATATCTTAACTGGATAACATAAGCCTCCTCACCAAACAAAGACTCTTAAAATAAGCCTCCTCACCAAACACTCTCTCAAAATAAGCCTCCTCACCAGACAAAGACTCTGAAATGTCCATATAAAATTAATTATCCTCCCTGACGCATCTTAATTGTGATTCACTTAAGAGGATTAATTTATTTATTCTTTTTTTATCTCTGTTGTGTCTACGTCATGGTGAATAAAAATGATTCTCAAGACTCCTTATCTGACTAACTCACTGACTCACTATTCCATCTGTATTTAATCGTTTCTTTTCTTGGTCTCTATTTCCTCGTTGTATTCAGGTCAAAGAGGACTTGGTATTCTGGAAGGTGTATGAGAGGTTTATAGTTGAAGAGGAAGAACTCACAGTGTCTTGTACTCGGTGTTGTGTCAGGCATTTGGAGGTGATGCTGGGATGGTATGTGCGTGATGTTACTGTAAATCTGTTGTGGAATTTTTTTTCTTCTTTTTCTGGGGGTTTTCACATTTTCACGTAAAAATTTAATACTGAATGAAAAGTAGTTTGTTTTTGTTTAATATTTATGATATACAAGATACAGGTATACTCTCTCTCTCTCTCTCTCTCTCTCTCTCTCTCTCCTCTCCCTCTCTCTCCTTCCCCCTCACCCTCCTCCTCTCCTTCCCTCTCTGTATCACCTTGGCTCTGATTCCTTCCTCCCGTCATCTGACCTTTGATGTCAGATCAGTCAAACGGCAGTAATTCATATTCATCTTTCCTCTGACCTTTCTCTCCGTTGAACAGGGGAGAAGGTCAACAGGGGAGAAGGTCAACAGGGCAGAAGGTCAACAGGAGAAGGTCAACAGGGAAGGTCTCAACGTTGAACAGGGGGAGAAGGTCAACAGGGGAGAAGGTCAACAGGGGAGAAGGTCAACAGAGAAGGTCAACAGGGAAGGTCAACAGGGAAGGTCAACAGGGAAGGTCAACACAGAAGGTCAACAGGGAAGGTCAACAGAGAAGGTCAACACAGAAGGTCAACAGGGAAGGTCAACAGGTTAGGTTAGGTTAGGTTTCATAATCAACAAGCAACAGCAGGAAAATATAAGGAACATTAACATCAGGGAACAACACGAGCAACAAAAAAGGAAAACTTAATCGACAGAAAAATAAATCGATTTTTCTTGGAGTAAAATCTGACCAAAATCCCCGAAAAATAAAAAAAGGTCAATGAATTAGAAAAAAAAAGTTGACCTGTTATCACCTTGAGACAAATCAATTAAAATCTGTCGCAAACGAAAACCCCCAAAACACGAGAAAAAAAATATGACAGGAAGAAAGAAAAAAATAAACTAATTAGATCTTCCTCTTTGATATAAAACCAGTGAGCCAGATTAAGCAACGTTGACTAACATAATGAGACAATTAAGATCAACTTTAATCTTACCTAAAAGTTGTTGATCTCAGGAGAAAAAAAATTACGGATTTTTTTTTTTTTTTATAACTTTAGAAGAAAATCTTTATGGGTGAGTGTAGTAGCATATTAACGCGTTTGGTACTAAAAAGTCGAGAATTTCGGGATGGGGGGGGGGGAGGCTTTTTGAGGTCATAGTTCACTGATGAGTTGGAGGTATGAAAGACGTGTGTGGATTATCAGGGGATGACAGTTGATCGTGAGAATTAAGTCGTATTAAAGAAGATTTAGAATGAGTGTTGGTCGTGTTCTTTCTTGCTTAGTTACTACCGGAGGACAGACAGACAGACACAGACATAACACAGACAAAGTATACATAACACAGACATAACACAGACATAACACAGACATAAAACAGACGGAAATACTAGAGACACACACTTCATTTCACCCAACACATTACATTAACCCAGAGAAAAAGAATTATAAAAATAGTCAGAATAACTTTTGTATAATATTTTTTTCCTTTTGTAACCTGAGGATCTCTCTTGTTAGGTCTCAGACTTTCATATAAATGCCTGCTGTTTACTATTTCTTTATCTTTTAAGGCAAACAAGATGTAGAATAGATTTACACCAGACTTGATTACATTCTCTGTTTGTCTTAACTTATCTTGTTTATTTGTTTATTTTCTGGTAAAGTAAATTCTCTCACTTGCATTTTATTTTATTTTATCTAATCTTTTTATTCACTTCATCTTCTCTTTGGTTTTTCGTTGTGTTTGATCTTTACTCGTTACGTCATGTTCCCTGGGTTTTTTTTATCTTCGTCGCTATTCACTTCCTTCTTTCATTCTCCAGCTTTTATCACTGTTTTCATTATTCTTACTCTTCTCTTGTGTGTCTCTGCTTCTTTCTTTAAGTCTTCATGATTCTTATATTAAGTGTTGTTCTGAGTTATGTCTTACAATGGCAGTTCTGTATTGACTGACTAACTAACTGACTTGACTGATTTGACTGACTGATTAACTGACTGACTAAGGACCTGAGTAATTGCATCACAGACAAAAATCCTAAAGACCGTTCAAGAAAATCTTACATTAACATACCAGGAAAACAAGAACATCTGAGAAATGGCTACAGCACCTCACAGTATGGAACAGGTACTGGCGTCTTGAGAGAATGGGAAGGTATAAGAGGAAAGGCTTGAGTTGGTGTTAAGTATACGCCCTGCAGTGAGGAATGGTAATATGTATGGAACAGACAGAGATCACAGCTGCTTTGGTCCTGAAGGTACTGTGCTTAAATCAAATACGACTTCTTAATGTTGGTAGAGTGAGTACACGATAATATGTAAGTGAATCAGTGAGCCTTAATATACTGATAGATGTTTCTTTATAGCTCGAGGGCACAGAGTAGGAAAGAGACAGACAGACAGACAGACAGACAGACAGACAGACAGACAGACAGACAGACAGACACGTTGTTAGTTTAGCATCATTCACCAGACCAAATAACCTTCACGAACGGATAAAAATATCAACAAAGAATTAAGACGACAAAAAAACAGCATCGCAAAAACAAAACAACAAAATTTACAACACTGGTGAACCTTAAATTAAAACCTGGAATAAGCTTTAACTGTGTTTGTAATGAGCCACGTCCAGCAACTAGCACGAGTTATCTGGAGGGTAAGAAGAAAGAGTGGTGACAAATAATGGTACCGGAAGGAAGTGTTGTGTTGGCAGAGAGAAAATAAAGTTTTGTCTCGTGAATTATTGAAATGAATGAGTGAATGAATAACTCTTGAAGGATAATAAGCTCTCATGAATAATCGTCTCTCGTTCTTCCATGTGTTGGGTTCTTTACATTCATGGAAATTTATAAACATCATTTCCATGCTTTTCATCTCAGTGGATATGAGACTTGAGTTCACAGAGAAGAAATCTTGCCTTTTCACACTGTATTTTTATGGTTAAATAAACTTGCAATATCAATTTCACTGTCAAAGTTACTGTCAAGGAAATCTTTAAAGTGACACGAGTTTCGACATCGTCTGGCCAGTCAGTCAACCTGTCAGCATCCTGATACTGTCTAAGAGATATTACGAGCATCAGATGAGTGAAAGACTTTATGTTGACGAGGTTGGTGATGCTGGAGTAAGGAGGATCACAACTTCTAGTACGAGAGGAACGGAATTGGAGTTCGAAGGATGATGTTTGTGGTGAAGGGACTGTGAGAAGGTACCATAGATGCTGAATGACCTGAGGAAGTACAGAGTTTACAGATAGATTTATAAGACCAATCGTCAGCATCGTGAAGAAGATGAAAGTTTGACCTAATCTGACATCAACACGAGATTCTGTTGGGAGACAGTAACTAGAGTGAAGAATACTTTGTGAAGAGAACATAAATACTCTGACTGTCTGGTAAATCTAAGTATGAGAAAGTATTTAGAATATACTATAACAACAAGACAATGAAATACATATCACTCAAAACACTTGGGAAACGTAAGTATAAAAAGATGGGTGGGTGATAGCTTCTGATAAGCGATGGGAGAGAGAGAGAGAAACATGTTGTCTGCCCAAGCTGATCTCCTTGACTGAGTGAAGTTAGGAGGCGGGGCATCGTGGAGCGGTGAATGCTGGACCAATACTAGCACCGATCGGGTAGAGAGGAGTGGTGACGTCAATAGGACAGGACGGCGGGAGTGGCAGAACCGCCCAGGAGGTGGGTGATCTCCTGCTTGACCTTGGATCCAGATTTTTTTATGATTGGCCATTCAGTGTGTGGGATTCATTGCCTAGGCGACAGGGTGTATGGGAGAGAGGTTCCATAGCACTCTGATGACGGGAAGCAACAGGTGTAAACAACCGCAGAGTGCAACAGGGAGGAGACTCAGAACTGCTGTAGGTGGGCGATGGAGGACAGCTGCAGCAGGACAACACACGACTCAACAGCAGAACACATGACTCGACAGCAGCACAACACACGACTCAACAGCAGAACACATGACTCGACAGCAGAACACATGACTCGACAGCAGCACAACACACGACTCAACAGCAGAACACATGACTCGACAGCAGCACAACACATGACTCGACAGCAGGACACATGACTCGACAGCAGCACAACACACGACTCGACAGTACCCTTGTTTTAGGGGGATTTCAGTGTTATAGTCTAAGAATATTTTCTTCGGATGTTGTAATGTAATATAATATAATGCTTATCTATCAGACCAAAGCACCCAAGCCAAGACATAGCAGTAACTAGGGGAGCAGGTGTTCACCCCCGTAAGCTGACCCACCCTACAGTAACTAAGGTGAGATTAAGACCTGGCCCAGCAGAGGTCACGGTTAGAAACGGGAAGAGTTCTCGCCGCCAGCCGACGTTATGACCTTGTTAATTCAAAGAGCCAGCCAGTACTCCTGACACCTGACCAAACAAGCCGGTCTAGACACACCCAGATTAGTGTTAATTAGGAGAAGGCATCTGCCGGCCTGAGACCTCCAATATAAGGGGCCTTCAACTCCTTCCACGGGCATAACCGTGATGGAGCCAGCAACACTCGCTCCCCAGTCCCGCCCGTCGTCTCACCAGCGGTGATCCTGAACCTCCCCAATGATCGATATAGTGTAAGTGCTCATTAACTTGTTAGGTAATATGAATATACCATAATCTACTATATATTGTGTACAAGTTTCCACCTCCCCCCATTAACCCCACCTCCCCCCTTCCCGTTAAACTAGTAAAATAAAGCTGTACACACATTGGTGTTTTATATACTACAGTGTACTGAGCCTGTGTTAATATATAATATTATCTTTACACCCTCGAGTCACGCTACCAACTTTCCTCACTACAACCCCACTACTGTAAATTCTTACTTTACTTCTTCATATGAGTTTAACCTCATTATAATAAGTCTGATCTATGACAACTTTGATGAGTGTTATATAGTTGCCAGTGGGAGGTGTAGGAAGGGTGGAACGGAGTTTGAGTAGGGAGGAAGGGAGTGAGGGAGATGGGAGGGATGGAAAGTGAAGGGAGGATGAGAGGGTGGATGGACGGAAGGAAAGATAGGGCGTAGGGGAAGAAGGAGGGAGGGCATGGAGGAAGGTGGAGGGAGAGAAGAAAGAAAAGATAAGGTGCAGAGGGAAGGAAGGAGGGGGTGGAGGGTAGGGAGAAGGGAAGGAAGGAGGGGTGGAGGGTAGGGGAAAGGGAAGGAATGAGGGAGGGTGAAGGAAAGGAAAGAATGATGATGGAGGGTAGGAGGAAGGAGGGAAATACAAAGAGGAAGAGGACAAGAATATGGGAGCACCAGCGACCTTCTTCGTGGAGTCTGAGTCAACACGACGTTTAATTGGTCGATACAGCTAGGCAAGGAAGGCATCTGATTGGTCACATTTCCACCAGTTTCCACTTTCGTAAACAAAGACATAAAAATGATTAGTCTTTACTTATTTATCTGATGGACTGACTGATTGGTGTTTATCATGCGTTGCCAGAGGTACGATCAACCTCACTACCGCAGCTTTGATCATATCTCAGCTGCCATTGGTTGATAGTGGCGGCAGAGTGGTTCTTGCTGTTTGTTTAGACGCTGTAGGGCACCTCAGGTCAAGCCACGGCGAAGTGAGAAACTGACTTAACTAGTTGTTATTGATTTTACTCCAGAGAGAAAGAGAAAGTAGGAGAGAGAAAGAGGGAGGAAGAGGGAGAAAAAGATGGTAGGAGAGATATATTCTTAATAAGCATAGGTAACAGTCTACCGCCGTTGTTACATCGTCAGAATTATGAGAACTAAGTTAGGTTAGGTTGGGTTAGTTTAGACCATGACTGTCTTTTGTAAGTGACGTTGTTCATAACATACGTGTGTACCATGATATATTGTTACGGCCTGGAGTCATTTATGAAGTGAGGTCCGTCTAGGGATTAATTCAAATATAAAGAAGACATTTAGCCCAAGTTATACCATATAAAACCAAATATGTTCAGTTGACTGGTGATTCAGATTAGGTCAGGTCATCATGGCAACACCGTGAGGGTAAATGATCACAAACACCGCGAGGGTAAATGATCACAAACACCGAGAGGGTAAATGATTACAACACCGAGAGGGTAAATGATTACAACACCGAGAGGCTAAATGATTACAACACCGAGACGGTAAATGATTACAACACCGAGAGGCTAAATCAAGAAAGAAAACAAACTATTTATTATTAACTTAACAAACAATGACTTATGAACTAAAGTAACAAAAACCCAAGAATGGTTATGAATTTAACTCCTAACATTTTAACTCGGTAAATATAACGAGCTGTAAGCAAGACGAGGGCACAGGAATAACACCTGACATAGAATTGGCGCCAAAATTTAACACAGAAGTAAGGCCCAACATAAGGAGTGTGATACTAGATTAAAAAATGATGATTCACAATACAATGCTCACTGTAAGGTTCTGTGGACATCCTTGTTAGTAATTGGTTGACCTTACAGGTCCACCAAACATTAATTCACAAGGGACTACTGTAAGGGCTGCCCACGTCTTTACCTCTGGGTGATGCGAAGTTCTGGTACAGATTTCCCGTTGACGAAGCCGGGTATCCTTATAAATGACCAAACACGGACAGGAGGCCAAAGCTCAAGACGTGACAAGGATGAGGGTCGTTTGGTTCGTTGAGTAATACCAACTCTCAAGGACCGAAGTTTTCACACAGTATATTGGCTGGTCCGTCCTCACAGGCCCTTACATCAAGAACTCCTGCACTGAATAATATAAAGTGAAATCTTACGAGGTCATAAGATATTACAACCTGAAACTAACATAAACACTGATGGAGAGAGAAAAAAGAGAGAGAGAGAGAGGAGATAGTTTGCCTGTGATTTTGTTAAACCATCTACAGTACTTAGGTGATGAAGCCATCATCCTGAGAAGAGCATCCTCGTCGGCTTAAGGAGATGAGAAGAAGAGAGACAGGGGGAGTCGATGGACTTCACACACTTCACAGAACCCGGAAGAGAAGGTCGAGGAACGAGAGTGTTCGAGCTATACCCCGACACACACACAGGGAATATAACCCAAAGACTTTAACCCCATATCAGTGGCGGTAACGTAGTAGGAAAAGAGAAACGCTGTTGAGTGTTGGAGGATCATCACATAGTTTGATCCGACACGTACCTGCCATACTGAGAGGGATGGCAGGAAGAGTGGGGGGGACTAAAGTGCATTTGAGAAAGGAATATGGGACAAGAGGTGTTCCTGGTGTGATGTTGTGGATACCTGAAGTTTGATGATCTATCTATCTATTTCCCAAAGGTATATTAAAGGAAGTAAAACTAGATGAAGATCACGAATACAATTGAAATACACTGGAGAGAGAGAGAGAGAGAGAGAGAGAGAGAGAGAGAGAGAGAGACTAATCATCAACCTGTATCATGACAAAGGTAGAAAAGGTCATTACGACTTAAGATGAAGACTCTGAGGCAACAGCGAAAGGAAGAACACCACAAGGTAGCTTATTATCACCCAGCCTGTTTCCTGATTCACAGTGACATGATTAAGATTGAAGCTTTGGAAACAGTGAAGGGAGAAGTAGTCAGAATAGGAAGATAAATGTCTGAAGGGAGAAGTAGTCAGAATAGGAAGATAAATGTCTGAAATATGTCAGTTGAGTACATAATCTTGGGATGGTTGTCAGAGGCGGGGGGAAGGACCACAGATGATTGTAGGGTGTTTATGGAAGTTTAGTGTAAATAAAACCCAAATGATGACAATATTTAGGTGTTGTGTAAACCTTGACTGATGAACAGGTGATGAAGAGAGAAAGAAAGAAAGAAGAAAGAACGAAAGAAAGAAAGATTCGATCAAGGACTGCGATGACAAAAAAAAATTACAATCAAGAAGCGTGCGTAAGAGCTACAAATGAAAACAATGAACAAAGAGCTGAAGAAGAAGAAGAAGAAGTTGATTGTGAACAAAGACATAACAACTTCTGGTATGGACTGTTAGACTACACAGATGGGAAACTTGAACGATTAAAGAAAAGAGATACGGAAACACTAGGAAGCTTTTAAGACATGTGAGTGTGGAGGAGAGTGGTAAAGACAAGTTACGTGTGGCAGGATGACAAACGAAACTGTTATGGAGAAGGAAGGAGAAAGAGGGAGGCAGGGAAGTATGATAACGATGAGAAAAGAAGAACTGGATGGGTCTTGTATTGAGAGGAAAGGAGGAGGAGGGGGGAAGTAGGAAGTGGTGGATGAAGGGGAGGAGCAGAGAGTCGTTAAACTATAATAACGATGAGAAAAAAGAACTGGGTGGGAAGGAGGAACAGAAGGAAGAGGCGGAGAAGGAGGAGGAGAAGGAAGAGGAGGAGTCTTATCAAAGAGGGAAGAATAAAAAACGGGAAGCGACCAAACGATGACGGAGGACTAGGCTACTGAAGGAGGGACGGACCTACACAATACTGAAGTAGGCGATGAAGAAGAGTGAAATAGAGATGTGGATGACACGAACCTCTCAATAGTAAGAGTAATAGTGATGATGACGCACTGTTCCTCCTCTCACGACCACCTCTAGTTGTGTACTGATCAAACCTTGAATGTTTAGTGACGTCAAGCACACAACTACGACGGTTATATTAACGTAAATAGAAGCCAAATCCAATCCTAATCCGCCCCCCCCACCAACCTGAATCTTGATTTGGTTAGGTTAGGTTAGATTTTCTCAGGTTCCGGATCGGGAATTTAGAGATTCGTTGAAAATAAATTAAAATACTAATTTACTCTCCTCGAGGACAGAGACCATACCTCGCGAGACATCCATCTACAGTGTATGATAAACTGACTCTTATACTGTACACCCAGTAATACTCCAGATGTTGCGGGGGGGAAAAAACCTCCCTCAGTCAAATAGCTTTTCACTCGGGGAATAATAAAGATAACAACAAAAGGAAAGACTCATCTGTTATCTTTGTGTTGTAATAACCTCCCTCGGGCTGACTGTTCACGTCCAGAAACACGCACACAGTAGCGTCAGTCTCCTGTAAATATATATATTCAGAGAGTAATCCTGAACGCTGTCCAAAATACCAGCCAACATCACCCAACAAACAAAGAAACAAACAAACAAACAGTCAAACAAATAAAAACGTAAAGAAAATACAAATAAAAACCTAAAGAAAATACATAAATAAATAAATAAATAAATAAATAAATAAATAAAAAATAAATATATAAACAAATAAATAAATATATGAATAAACAAGAAAATAAATAAATAAACAAATAAATAAATATACGATTGAATAAACAAATAAATAAACAAATAAATAAATTAATAAACAAATAAATAAACAAATAAACTACCAATAAGAGTATATGTTGTTATTGTTGTGAAGGAAGAGTATCGATGGGGTTAATACTCACATGATCTTCCACTAACAGAAGGGGTGAGAGCCTAGTGTGTCTCTGTGGTGCTGGGGATAGGAGCTGTGGCAGTGGTGGAGGATGAGGGAGAGGATGAGGGAGAGGAGGAGGAGGGGGAGAGGAGGAGGAGGGGGAGAGAGAGGAGGAGGAGGGGGAGGAGGAGGGAGGAGGGAGGAGGAGGGGTGAGGGAGAGGGATGAGGGAGAGGGAGAGGAGGAGGGGGAGGAGGAGGAGGAGGAGGGAGGAGGAGGAGAGGGAGGGGGAGAGGAGGAGGAGGAGGGGGGGGAGAGGGAGGAGGGGGAGAGGAGGATGAGGGAGAGGGGGGAGAGGAGGAGGCAGGGGAGAGGATGAGGGGAGAGGAGGAGGAGGGGGGTGAGGGAGGAGGACGGGGAGAGGGAGGAGGGGGAGGGGGAGGAGGGGAGGAGGGAGAGATGAGGGAGAGGAGGAGGAGGGGGGAGAGGAGGAGGAGGGGGAGAGGAGGAGGGGGATGAGGGGAGAGGAGGAGGAAGAGGAGAGAGGATGAGGGAGAGGAGGAAGGAGGAGGAGGAAGGGGAGAGGAGGAAGGAGAGGAGGAGGAGGGGGAGAGGAGGAGGAGGGAGAGGAGGAGGGGAGGGGAGAGGAGGAAGGGGGGAGAGGAGGAGGAGGAGGCTATGGCATAATGTCACCCGTGAAAGGAGTCTGAGCTGTATTTCTGATCACTGGATTCTCAACTTTTCATCAGAACCTTTTTCTTCCCTTGTGTCTGGTGGAGAGGGGGGGGGTCAGGGAGGAGGTGGTGGGGGGGGGGGGGAGGGGAGTCAGGGAAAGGGGTCAGGGAGGGCCGGGGGTGGGTCAGGGGAGTGTGTTAGGGGAGTGGGTCAGGGGAGTGGGTCAGGGAAATGGGTCCGGGAAGGAAGGTCAGGGAGACGAGAGTCAGGGAGAGAGGGGTCAGGGATGGGGGGGGGGTCGTCAGAGAAGGAAGGAGATGAGGGTGGTTACTGTATCTCTGAGAAGTCTCTATAGGGAAGGCGTAGCTTGAGAGATGGAGAGATAGAGAGAGATAGAGAGAGAGAGATTTAATTTATTTCCATCCCTTTTTTCTCTTTCAATTCATCTCAGGAAACAACAATAAAATCAATCAATAGTTTTCCCTCTAAATCAATGTCAAGTTTCAAATTCTAAATCCTCCCCAAATTCTTTCCATACGAATTATAATTTCTAGTTTCGTCTCACCCAACTTTCAAACTTTCTAAAATTCCTCTCATCTTTTAACTAGTAACTAATTCAATTTTTTCGCCAAACTAATAAAACTTTTGCATATCCTCACAGCATTTCATTTTAGTCTTAGCTAATAATTTGCTACCAATTTTCGTAATTTTTACATTTTACTCCTCTCTTCCCTCTCATTCTCCCTCTTTACTCCTCTCTTCCCTCGCATTCTCCCTCTTTACTCCTCTCTTCCCACTCATTCTCCCTCTTTACTCCTCTCTTCCCTCGCATTCTCCCTCTTTACTCCTCTCTTCCCACTCATTCTCCCTCTTTACTCCTCTCTTCCCACTCATTCTCCCTCTTTACTCCTCTCTTCCCTCGCATTCTCCCTCTTTACTCCTCTCTTCCCACTCATTCTCCCTCTTTACTCCTCTCTTCCCTCTCAATTTCTCTCCTCCGTTCCACCTATTTTCACCTGTCTCTTGATAATTAATTCGTCGACAAAGTTTGCGAAGGTGATTAACGTCGACCAAGACTAACACACACTCACTCCATCTCCGAGTCTCTCTCTCTCTCTCTCTCTCTCTCTCTCTCTTTCGTTATGCCTGTCTCTCATTCCCACTGTATCCCTTCTCTCTCTCTCTTTGTTTCTATCTCTCCCCTTTCCATCCTCTCTCGTAGGTCACGGTAAGAGTCTCAGTGTAAAGACAAAGCCATTTTCTCCATCATCTTTATGCCCCGTAAAGAGAAATATTTAACATAGGAAGCATCGAGATACATACATTACGTTCTGCA
The DNA here is from genome assembly GCF_018991925.1 of Homarus americanus. Classification (NCBI taxonomy): domain Eukaryota; kingdom Metazoa; phylum Arthropoda; class Malacostraca; order Decapoda; family Nephropidae; genus Homarus; species Homarus americanus. The sequence continues at coordinate 25,812 of NW_024742868.1, forward strand.
ATCTCCAATTATCGTGAGGACATTTTTTTTACGAGTTACAGAGAAAACGTCTTTGTGTGGTAACTTAAGTGAGCAAATTGCCACTTATTTTTTTTTTATCTCCAATTGCCGAGAGAACATTTAACATACGAAGCACCGAGAATGATAGTTGTAGTTTAAATGTTGAATATTCATAAGTTAGAATGCGTGTGTAAGTCGAGAAGGGGTCTGTGAGGTTATACACAAATATGTACATTATTATTCATGAACTAAAACTTGCTGGAGGCTTATAAGGAGTAAGTCTAGATTAGGACATGGTTGGGTGGTGATAAGTTGTGGTGAAGCAGCGGTGAGTGATGGAGCCTGGAGCCACTATGAGGGAAGGACCTTGTGAGTTATATCCTGGTTTATATGAAGTTAGTATGACACGACTTTGCTGGGAGGGGGGTGATGTGTCTCAGTCTGTGGTGATCTGACTCCCTCCCCAGGTGAGGTGTCTCGTAGGTGATCTGCCCCCTCCCAGGTGAGGTGTGTGCCTGTCTTGTAGGTGATCTGCCTCCCCCCCAGGGAGGTGTCTCGTCTTGTGGTGTTGCCTCCCCACCCAGGTAGGTGTCTCGTCTTGTAGGTGATCTGCCTCCCCCCCCAGGTGAGGTGTCTCGTCTTGTAGGTGACTCCCCTTCCCCCCATAGGTGAGATAGAGAACGTCTCCTAATTTGCATATGTAAGGTAATGCTGTGTTAGTGTACAATTATGAGGTGTTATTTCTCTCCAGGTAAACACATTATATAGTGATATATTTTCACATATAAATACGGGCCATAGACAGGTGTATATTTAGGCCAACAATAATATTACAGTGAAAGACATTTATACTTAGTAGACTCAAGATATATATTAATAAATGTAAAGAACACAATCACCCACATTATATATATATATCAAAAGGCAAATCTTTCTGATACACGTACAGTATACAACACCTACTGATCTCTAACCTGTACAAAACACGGTCATTATTCTATATCTCCTTCGACCTTTCATGACCCAATATGTGAAAAATCCCTCAGCGTTGATGTGCCAAGTCGTTAACCTGTAACAGCCAGCCTCGTGTAAGTAGTTATTACAGCGTTAGGGAAATTCTCGCATCGTCAAGGAATTTCGGGACACCTGCTGCCTCAGAGCCCAGAAGAAAAACTCCCCAGACGCGGGAAGTTTTGCTGCTCTTGCCGGAGATATGTGTAGCAGAGTTCTTGTGGCGGTGGGGGGGGGGTGATGGTGAGGGAGAGGAGGGTGGTGGTGGTGGTGTTGCTGGGGAATGGAGGGAGAGATGGTAGTGGTGGTGGTTGGAGAGTGAGCGGTAGTGGTGATGGGGGAAGGAGGGAGGGAAGGGTGTGGTGGTGGTAGTGAAGGAGAGAGAGGGAGTTGGTGATGTTGGTGGAAGAGGGAGGGTGAGATGGTAGTGGTGATGGTGAGAGAGGGACGGGTAGTGGTGATGGGGATGGGGGGGGGGGAGAGGTGATAGTCCAGATTGATAATGAAATGTATAAATCGTGCACAGGAGCGATAAAGTGTCTAGAGTAGTGTAAATGGCTAAGTTATCTTCCCATTAGGGTCAGACACATCATCACACAATCCTGAAAGATATAAACGAATTAAAGTGTTTGAGAATTTGTTATCACAAATTTAAAACTGTTCGCTTTTCCCCCTGATGAAGGAGGGAGTCAGCCCAGAGGCCAGTAACAGAGTATCACCACAAGAGGCAGCGACACGCACCACAGACAGACACACTCACCAAGTTCGTATTTGAGTCCTGAGATAATGTGGGTAATAAACGTGGCCTTCGGGATATAATAAGACGAGCCTCGACTTAACACAATACTCCTGTGACGGTGTTCTTCTGCGCCTCCAGCAGAAGGCGATGACCTGTGTGGCTTAGACTTGGTGAACTAAACTCCTGAAGGTGTCTTAGTCTGGGTGACACATCTGCCCTTAGTCTGGGTGACACATCTGCCCTTAGTCTGGGTGACACATCTGCCCTTAGTCTGGGTGACACATCTGCCCTTAGTCTGGGTGACACATCTGCCCTTAGTCTGGGTGACACATCTGCCTTTAGTCTGGGTAACACATCTATCCTAAGTCTGGGTGACACATCTAACCTTAGTCTGGGTGACACATCTGCCCTTAGTCTGGGTGACACATCTGCCTTTAGTCTGGGTAACACATCTATCCTAAGTCTGGGTGACACATCTACCCTTAGTCTGGGTGACACATCTGCCCTTAGTCTGGGTGACACACCTGCCCTTACTCTGGGTGACACATCTACCTTTCGTCAGCTTTCTAAGCCTCCTTGCAGCAGCCGTGACATCCTGCTGCTGATGTTGCTTCTAGGATGTTATAATCTGTGGCACTCAGCAAGATGTCAGATGTAACAAAATTATCTCCCTGGGACGCCAACAGATGCGATTATCTCCGTAAGGAACCAGTTGAGTGAGCTGGGACGCGGTGAAAAAGTTCTCTCAGTCAGTCAGTCAGTCCGTCCGTCAGTCAAGGAACACAGTCATGATAAATTCAGTTAAAACACGTTAGAAGAATATAAATTGTGTGTGTATATGAATTAATGTATATTGTATATCTATTCCTTCATTAAGTCATTAAAGGCCGTTAATTAAGGTTTGTTAATGTGACACTCTCGGGCTAAGAAGGATGGCATTATGGCTTATTGTGAATATTAATTAGTCTCATTAGCATTATAAACTTAATTCTTTATATCTTTGAGGAGGTGACCAATAAGACTGGATCCTCTGTGAAGTATTATAATTTATAGAAAAAAAAATATTTATTAGAATTAAAAATATGATGAAAATGATATCTAAGCTGTGGTAATGGTAGTGGTGGTAGTGGTGGTGATAGTGAGGATAATGGTAATGGTGATGATAGTAATGGTAAACAGCAACAACACCATCATCACCACCACCACCATTATCATCAACACCACCACCAACAACAACAACAACAAATCTAAACCCCCCTAAGAAATAAAACACCCAAAACGTAAAAACAACGAAAAACAAAAACAAAAAAACAACCTCTTCAAAACAAAAAAAAAACACTATTCCATAACACCTGCAGTAAATCACCTTTACGATCCCATATTTTTCGAAAGGTAATATATATTTTTTTTTCTCTTCATATTATCAATCATTTCTGTATGCCTCTATTAAAGTGATATATTGCCTCATTTACATCTGTATAAAATAATAAAACCAATTATCGTGGAAAATTCTCAATGGTTTGGTATAGAGAAGTGTCTGGGTGGGTGGATTGGGTGTGGATGAGTGTGGATGTGGGTGGATGGGGGTGGGGTTTGGTGTGTGGAGTGGGTGAGGGGTGGGTGGGGGTTGGTGTGTGGGTGGGGATGAGGGTGGGGGTTGGGTATGTGTGGTGATGTGGGTGGATGAGTGTGGGTGGGTGGCTATGTGGACAGAAGGTAGATAAGTGTGGGTGATGTGTGGGTTGGATCAGTGTGGTTGGGTTAGTAGGTGGATGAGTGTGGATAGATGAGTGGGTATGCTGGTGTGGGTGTGCAGTGTGAAGTGGAGAGAGAGAGAGAGAGAGAGAGAGAGAGAGAGACGTAAATTTATTACATGTTTTTTTTCAAATGATAAAAAGTAAAAGAAACCAGAAAAAAAAGAAGAAATATACAAGGAAAAGAAGAAAATGACTAAGACAAAAGATAACAAGATATTAGTATTTCCACGATAACAGGCAGGAAGATCATGCGGCGCCATTGAGAGCAGCAGTGAGCACAACAAGGTACACTTTCACCCATCCTTCAAGACATAGGAAGTGTATTTTGAGAGAGAAAGAGAGCGAGCGAGAGAGAGAGAGAGAGAGAGAGAGAGAGAGAGAGAGAGAGAGAGAGAAAAAAAACTTACTGTCAGCACCTACAGCTGACTCGGCTGATAACTTGATAATGTTTTAGACTCCTGATGAGGCTGGCGAAGATGCTCTCTCTCTCTCTCTCTCTCTCTCTCTCTCTCAAGCTTATTAATTCTCCGTTTCTTACTTCCTGACCACCTCTATCTATCAACAACTAGTAATTAACATGTGTGCTTGGCAACTGTCCAGGCGCGTGTGTGTGTGTGTGTGGTGTGTGCGATAGCCTCGTAGACACACACACACACACACACACACACACCTACCACACACACACACACACTACTACTACTACTACAACTAATTTGTTGTCACTCGGAATTGAGTATGACGATCATCCAGCTATGACACAATGATATGAATTATTAAGGATGTTACCTTCGTTGGTGAGCTCTGAGGTGACTCGAGAAGCCGATACGGGACCGGCAGGGTCGTCCACAGATGTAGCACGTGCGGAGGGGTGGCGGCAGCGTCTTTCCGGAGTTGGCGCTTGTCTGCCTCGGTATGCAGTCATGTAACGCGAAAGTAATGACACCTTCTCGTGGGGTGCTCCTCCAAGCGTAATGGTGTGGAGTAATCGTCTCCCTTATACCTTTCCAGTAGCCCGCCAGCGTTACATTTACTATTCGTTAGGTGACTGTAAAGTTGCTGCTTTGGCAGTCTACTGTCGTCCATGTGGGTAACATGGCCAGTCCAACGTAGTTGTTCATGGATAATGGTAGCCTCGGAGCTCCTACAGTTGGTGTCAGCGAGAATACTGGCATTTGTTTTCTTGTCTTCCCAGCGAACTCGGATGATGGAACGTAGATTACGTTGGTGAAAGTTTGCAAGTACCTTGAGGTGCCTCCTGTATGTGACCCCATGTCTCGGTGCTATATAGCAGGGTGGGGAGGACCACTGCTCGATATACGTGTAACTTTGTAGATAATTTCAGCTCCCTACAGTTGAAGACATGGGTACGGAGTCTGCCAAAGGCTTGAGATGCACAATTGCACATCTGATCCGATGTTGAATATCTTCATCGATGTCTATGGTGGTGGACAGGTGGGAGCCGAGATACCGAAAGTGGGTAACATTAGAGAGGGTAGTACCGTTAAGCTGGATGGATGGATGGTGGTGTGGCTGAACCAGGGGCAGGCTGAAAGAGAATCTGAGTCTTACATACATTCACTTCAAGGCCGAAGTGTGCATAAGCATCTGCGTAGGTGTTCAGGATCTTGTAATGAGACAAAATCTCACATGAAGAGGTAAGTTAGGAGTTTATAGTAGTAGAGTATTATAGCGAGAGGAAATGGTAGCGTGTCTCGAGGGTGTGATGTCAACACTGTATATTAACACAGGCACAGTACAAGTGTAGTATATAAAACACCAATGCGTGTTACAGCTTTATTTTACTAGTTCAATAGGGGGGATTAATAGGGGGGGTTCGTACACAATTTATGATAGACTATGGTATTCTCGTATAACCTAACCTCACAATTAGAATGGGCACTTCACTAAGTCGATCGTTGGGGAGGTTCGGGATCACTGCACTTCTACAGTCTACACAGCCAGCACTTACTGTTACACGTGGAGTTGACAGCACTTTGTCGATGGACCCGGGCTGAGACTTCGTCACACTTAATGGCGGTCTTCTCTCGAGCGGGACTCGGGGACCTGGTAGCTGGCCCTTCCTGGTTACAGACACTCTCTCTCCGTGAGAGGAGCTCCAGCCCCTATATATTGGTCGAGCCGGGGGGTGACCTCTCCTACTGAACTGGGTGTGTGTTGACCGGGTTGTTGGGTCAACAGGAGTGCTGGCTAATTAGCGGGTCCTTGAATTACTAAGGTCATGACGCCGGGTAGAGCTGATCGAGTGGTGGTGAGAATTCTGGTTCCCTAGTGTCAGGTCTGGGCGGCTGTGTGCAGGTGTCGTCCTGCCCAGGTGTCTTGGTTAGGTGCGGTTTGTAGGTCACCCGGCTAACTCAAGTCATTAGCGGACGAGGTCAAGTCCCTAGGGTCGACCTGAGGTGTGTCAACCCGGGATGTGGTGGTGCCACGAGGTCTGTAGTGCTTGCTGTTACATGTGACATAATTCTGGGCTGTAAGCTTTGGTCTGACAAACAATCATTACAATCTCCTGTAGGTCGCGTTCGGTGTAAACGACAAGGGGGAGGTTGTCTGCATACTGAAGTTCAGTATTGGAAGCTGTGGACACCTTTGTTCCTGCCTGGAGTCGTCTTATGTTGAAAAGACCCTTCATCCGGTACTGGATGTCCACCCCGCTGGCTAAATTGACACTGGCACAACTAAGGAAGGCAGCCAAGAAAATGAAATAGAGGTTGGTGCCAGTACACATCCATGTTTTACCCCCGTTTGAATGGGGGAGAACTCAGACTGGGTACTATTGTGTTGGATACTGCCGTTCATGCCATCGTGGAGTTCCCTCATAACGGCAATGAATTTTGGTGAGCAGCCAAAACGGCTGAGGGTCCGCCAGAGGGCTTCCCTGTTGACCGAGTTAGGTCGATGAAGGCCATGTACAGATCACGACGCTGTTCTCTGCATTTCTCCTGTATCTGGCGGGCAGCAAAGATCATGTCAGTGGTGCCACGTGATGGTTTAAAGCAACCTTGAGAATCTGGGAGGAAGTTTTCCGTCCCAGGAAGAAGTCTGTTTCGGAGGACTCGGACGATAATCTTGCCAGCTACAGACAGCAGCGAGATCCCGTGGTAGTTACCACAGTTTGACCGGTCTCTCTTGTTCTTATAAATATTGACGATGGAGGCGTCTTTAAGAGCTTGGGGGATTTCCTCCTTTTCCTACATATTCTCCAGGAGAGAGTGGAGACGGCTAGTAAGCAGAGGTCCTCCTGCTTTATACACATCAGCTGGGATTCCATCAGGCCCTGAGGCCTTGTTTTGTTTGATTGCAGTAGCTACTTCACCCAGGGACTGAGGATAGCCGAGGTGGATCAGCTCTGAATGCTACACACACACACACACACACACACGCACACGTCCTTCCATTTCTTTGACCCCCAACACACTCCAGGTTGTGGACTCCACTAAGCTTCTCGGAGTCACTATAGGTAACAAACTAAATTGGAAAAGACACGTCAGTACAGTTGTCAAATCCTCCAGTTTTCGTCTCCACCTCCTCTGCCGACTCAAGTCCTTCGGAGTTTGCGCCCGAGCTCCTCAGTGCTGACTCAACATTCATACTTCCCAAGCTCACCTATGCCTCCCCCACCTGGTCTTCCTCCCTAAATACCACACAACGTAAACACCTAGAAAAAGTGCAGAAGAGGGCATGCAAGATTATTCTCGCCCCCTACTACTCCACATATCAAGAAGCGCTCAACACACTGACCCTCTCGACTCTCTCTGATCATCACCACGACCTCATCTGCAAAATTGGTGAGAAGTATCTGCACCATCCTCGACACTGGCTTCTACTTCCACCCGAGATCCCTCGTCCTCGAATTACTGTTTGACACCACAATCGCATCCAGCCCATACGAGCACGTACTGATTGCCCAGTCCCAACTATTGTAAAAATTATCAACAACTCGTAATCAACCAGTGTATTCACTTCCAGCCAATATTACCTTTTTGCACTGTCACTATGTTGAAATACCCTATAGTTTGAACTTCTCCCCACCTAGTTATTATACATCATACTTGTATCACTTATGTTACTTGTACAGTATATTATTTGTCAGTCAAATGACCCGTTCCCCTGTTATGTAAATGTATATTTTCGGTTTTCGGGCTGCCATGCTCTTTAAATAAATCGTTTATATTATTAATATTATTATGATTATTATTATGATGATTATTATTATTATTATTATTATTATTATTATTATTATTATTATTACACACACATACACGCATAGAAATACACATCACACATACACACACAAAAACAAACAAACAAACACACACACACACACACACACAAAGTCATATTCATTACTCCTAAACTTTTGTAGGCAATCAGCATATTTTTTATACATATATGTATTTTTTTTTTAGAATTTGTAGTGGAGAGGCAGCCATTATGCGACAACTATACTTTAGAAAAATTTAATTAAAAGTTGAGCTAAAATTTAATGTGATGACATAAAGGGAGTGAGTTGAATTCCAGGGAGATTATAAGCATTTTTTTTGCCCGAGTTTTGATTTTTGGGGGTCAATTTTTTTATTCTTTTTATGGGTGAAAAAATTTAAATCGTGCATGTATGAAAATTATTTAAAATTTTTTGGATTATAATTTTTTTGGGGGGAAAGTCTAAGATTATATTGAGATAATTTTCTTAGGGTTTTATTAAGGTATTTTGAGGGGGGGGGATTAATTTTTTTTTGTAGTTTAGTTTTTTTACAGGTTTAAGGATTATTATTTTGTTGTTTTTAGACGAGTATTTTTGTAGGTAATTTGTATGTTAATGTTTTTTCTTCATTTTTTTTAGTTAAGTTTTTAATTTTTTTTTTTTTTAGTTTATTTCTTATTTTCTTTTAATTTAAGGCTTTTTGGGGTTATGTTTTTTTAGGTCAACTGTGTTTAGTTAATGTATTTTTTAACTTATGCGTCTGATGGCTTTTGAGTTAAGGTTTTTGAGTTAAGGTTTGAGTTAAGGTTTTTGAGTTTAGGTTTTTGAGTTAAAGTTTTTGAGTTAAGGTTTTTGAGTTTAGGTTTTTGAGTTAAGGTTTTTGAGTTAAGGTTTGAGTTAAGGTTTTTGAGTTTAGGTTTTTGAGTTAAGGTTTTTGAGTTAAGGTTTTTGTGTTAAGGTTTTTGAGTTTAGGTTTTTGAGTAAGGTTTATGAGTTAAGGTTTGAGTTAAGGTTTTTGAGTTTAGGTTTTAGAGTAAGGTTTTTGAGTTAAGGTTTTTGAGTTAACGTTTGTGAGTTAACGTTTTTGAGTTAAGGTTTGAATATTTGAGTGAAAGTTTGTTGCTTGAGAGAGAGAGAGAGAGAGAGAGAGAGAGAGAGAGAGAGAGAGATCGAACGTTTGTAAGCAAAAAAGAAATTGCTCTGAATTTGGTCATTAATTATGTAAAATACCTGAAGATCAATCACGTCAACTTACTATGGAAATAAGCCAGTCTTGAAAATTTTATTAGGCTGTATGAATTACTTTCGTACAATAGTGGTGACTTGTATCTATCAAACGGACGGACGGACGGACGGACAACGGACGGATGGACGTATATAAGGACACGTAATAATTAATTTGATTTATGCTTAAGAACTGTAGTTAGGAATCGTGAAGAAATTAGCTTACAAGAATTTCACGTTACCATCACTCTTATTCTCAAACTCGAGTTGGGTAAAATAACTCAGTTGCTAAAAATACACAAAGAAAGTCATAGAAACATTAACGAAAGATAACAACACCACAATCAGTGTTTACCAAATATTACTTATGGTATTGAACACTTAAAGACGTGTTCTATAGTAATAAAAGGACATGACTGTGTCTCTGTCTGTTCCAGCTATAGATCCAAAACGGCAAGAACCACAAATCTTCCCTGAATGAGACATCACCACGGCTATTGCGGAAGTTGGTTACCCGTGTTAAGGTGGGCAAACTATGACAAGCAAGGTTATTATATAAATTATACCCAACTCGAGCGAAGTCGGACAATTTTGCCAGTATAATAATAATAGCACCTTAACCTAAGAATACCACACAAATCAATCAACCACAAAGGACAACATACTGAATAATGGAACGGACATTACGCTGCACCTTGACAAAACCTAATGGCGCTTATAAGAGAACACCTTTAATGGCGAGACACTTACAGTTTTCCGCTGCCAACCCAACCCCAAACGTTATACTTGGGGATTGTTACGTCGACTCCTGGCATCCCTCTTGATGAGTTCTTCATTCACTAAGGTATATTCATCACTAAACAACAACGTACTTATAGCCTTCTGTAGGTGTACCTCCATATTTATCCGAGGTGGAACAAAATATTGAGCCAAACAGGTCACTTCATCCCTTTACCCTAGACGGCTCTTGTCCTGAGACTTGCTCCACACCATCTAGCGAGTGTATCCCAAACCTCTAAAATATAGGTGGTCCTGCAGTGTTTTGGGGAGGTGTTTATAGCACAGATATCTCTATACTGTATAACACGAGTGTAGTGTAGTGGTGGAAAGAAGAAAGTAAGGAGGTTGGAATAAGAGAGAAAGGGAAAGAAGGAAGGAGAGGAATTAGGGGAGATTATGGCACTGGGTTAATAGAGTGGTAGTGATGGTGGAGGGAGTGATAGAGAGGGTGGACTGTTGGAGGGGGGATTGGAGACTATCGGTGGAGACGTTGGTGGTGGAGGGAAGGGAGACAAATGTTCATGGTGGGTAGAAAGAGAAGACATTATGGAGGGAGAGAGGGAGAGAGGGAGGGAGAGGGAGGGGCTGGGGAGAGAGAGAGAGGGAGGGAGGGCTGGGGAGAGAGAGAGAGGGGAGGAGAGCTGGGGAGAGGGAGGAGGGGGAGGGAGCTGGGGGAGGGAGGGGGAGGGAGAGAGGCTGGGGAGAGAGAGAGAGGGGGAGGAGAGAGCTGGGGAGAGGGGGAGGGAGAGAGGGAGAGCTAGGGGAGGGAGAGGGGAGGGAGCTGGGGGAGGGAGAGAGAGGGAGGGAGAGAGCTGGGGAGAGAGAGGGAGAGCTGGGGGAGAGGGGGAGGTGAGGAGAGAGAGAGGGAGGAGAGCTGGGGAGAGAGGGAGGAGAGAGCTGGGGAGGAGGGAGAGGGGAGGGAGGAGAGGGAGCTGGAGGGAGGAGAGAGGGAGGAGGGAGGGAGAGAGCTGGGGGAGGGAGGGAGGGAGAGAGGCGGGGAGAGAGAGAGGGAGGAGGCTGGGGAGAGAGGGGGGAGGGAGAGAGCTGGGGAGAGGGGAGAGAGGGAGGAGAGAGCTAGAGGGAGGAGAGAGCTAGAGGGAGGGAGAGCTGGGGGAGAGGGGGAGAGGAGAGCTGGGGAGAGAGAGAGAGGAGGGAGCTGGGGAGAGGGAGAGGGAGGGAGAGCTGGGGAGAGAGAGAGGGAGGGAGAGCTGGGGGAGGGAGAGGAGAGAGCTGGGAGGGGGAGAGGGAGGGAGGGAGAGAGCTGGGGGAGAGGGGGAGGAGAGAGGGGAGGGAGAGAGAGCTGGAGGGGAGGAGGGAGGGAGGGAGGGAGAGCTGGGGAGAGGGGGAGAGAGGGAGGGAGAGGCTAGAGGAGAGAGAGGAGGAGGGAGGAGGCTGGGAGAGAGAGAGGGAGGAGAGAGCTGGGGAGAGAGAGGGAGGAGAGAGCTGAGGAGAGAGAGGGAGGGAGAGCTGGGGAGAGAGAGAGAGAGGGAGGAGAGCTGAGGAGAGGGAGAGAGGGAGGGAGAGCTGAGGAGAGGAGAGAGGAGAGAGAGCTGGAGAGGGAGGGAGGGAGAGAGCTGGGGAGGGGGGAGAGGGAGGAGGAGGGAGGGGGTGGGAGAGGGAGAGAGGAGGAGAGCTAGAGGAGGAGAGAGGGAGGGAGGGAGAGCTGGGGAGGGAGAGAGAGGGAGGAGAGAGCTGAGGGAGAGGGAGGAGGGGAGGGAGCTGGGGAGAGGGAGAGAGAGAGAGGGAGGGAGAGAGCTGGGGAGAGGGAGAGAGGGAGGGAGAGAGCTGAGGAAAGGGAGAGAGGGAGGGAGAGAGCTGGAGGGAGGGAGAGAGGGAGGGAGCGAGAGAGGTAGGGAGAGAGCTGGAGGGAGGGAGAGAGGGAGGGAGCGAGAGAGGGAGAGAGAGAGCTGGAGGGAGTGATTTAATATTTTTATTTTTTCCCCACTTTCAGCGGCTCGTTTATTGTGCACCCCGTATTCATCCCGTGAACGGTAACGCAAGAGGATTACAGAGTAGAGGTCACAAAGGGTCTGTGTAGTAGTTCCCAGCGGTCAGTATGTTGTGGCATTAAGGTCATGGAGCATTTCAATTACATTGCTTGTACAGGCGTGTGAGGCAGTATGTCTGGCCGCACACTTTCTTATTCACATTTGCGTGAGAAGTATTCAAGCACACTGTGTGTTTGGTTCTATACATGGGAAATGATATAGCTAGTTAGTGCAAAAATGTGGATACAGTCTTAATATGTCGGCTATGTTGCCATTTCACACACAGTGTGCTTGGACCTGTCCCTAAAAGGTTCTATCTTCACACAGTCCAGGACGTAGTGTTGGAGTGTGTGGCCACATGTCTGGCCACACACTTTACATTTTGTTTTGTTTACATCTGCTTGAGGAACACACTGCCAGAGGTACTTATACCCTAACCTTAGTCTAGCGGTTACAACATCTTGTAATCTAGTGATCTCGTTACTTGCTCCATATCCATGTTTTACTTGATACATCTCATCATGGTAACCTATGGATCGACTAATGCCTGTTTGTACGTGGGACGGAGACGATCCCGGTAGTGTGTGTGGTGGAGAGAAGGAGGGAGGGCGGGACGGAGGGAGAGAGGGGATTCATAAAGGGTACACAGGGAAGTAATGCTGAAAGGAGGGAGGGAAGGTTAAAGAGGGTAGGGACAAGGGAGGGAGGCAAAGGACGTTGGTGTTGGTGGTGTGTGATAGTGGAAAGAGGGAGGAAGGGGTTCGTCGAGGGTAGAGAGGGAGGTGAAAGCGAAGGGAGGGAGAGGAAGAAGAAAGGAGGGAGGGAGAGGAAGAGGAAAGGAGGGAGGGAGAGAGGAAGAAAAGGAGGGAAAGAGGGGGGGAGAGGAAGAGAAGGAGGGAGACAGGAAAAGAAGGGGGGAAGGAGGGAGGGAGGGAAGGGGAAAGGTTTGAAATATGTGTACATCTGGTGGAGGGTGTGTGCCACTGGTCACCTACACATTCCCAGACACACCCACCACCTGCCATCACTACACACAACGACAAGACCGTCTCCTTCACTACATGACTAACTGATTACAAGGCAATAACCTAACCTAACCTAGCCTAAGTGACAATAACAAACTAAGTCAATATAGAGGTTAGTGGTGATAGATGGCATTCAATTGTTCAGGAGTCTATTTTATGTTATGGTATTGTGTGTATTGTCCTGCCTGGTGACGTAATGTATTGTTGTTCTCTCTCTCTCTCTCTCTCTCTCTCTCTCTCTCTCTCTCTCTCTCTCCTTCCTTGCTGTGATGAAGAGAGAAACACGACACCTGACATGATTCATTTAGAAAAAGCTGTTTTTATTAGCAGAAATAATCAACATAGCAGAATATTCCAGGTATTGCATTTATCATTTGAGCCATAATTCAGATTTTGCTCTACCTAGCCTAACCTAACTTAACCTAACCTTACCAAACGCGACTTAACCTAACCCAACCTAACGCGACCTAACTTAACCTGATGTAATATAACTATATCAAACATAATATAACCAAATTTAACCTGACCTAACAATAGAGACCTAACATTAGAAACCTAACCTAACCAAACCTAACCTAACCAAACCTAACCTAACCTAACCTAACCAAACCTAACCTAACCAAACCTAACCTAACCCGTGGTGAGTCTCGATTGACTCACACACTGCCTCACTCATCATTGACTCACACTTTAAAATAATCACGTAATGGATCTCGGGGAGGCAGAGAGTGTGTGTTAAGTGTGTGTGTCAAGTGTGTGTCAAGTGTGTGTCAAGTGTGTGTGTGTGTCAAGTGTGTGTGTGTGTCAAGTGTGTGTGTCAAGTGGGTGTTTAGTATGTTCAGGGTGAATTAAGCGTGTACAGAGTGTGTTATAGGAGGTATACTAAGCGTGCATGGGGACAGTTGGACACACGCCACACACTGCAACTTAAGGGAGAAAATTGAACATAAAGACCGTGTGATAATCCGCAGCTTGATAAGAATAGCAGGCATTGTGTATCAGGGACTGGCTTAGTGAGTTGAACGGTTCGGGGTGTTGTGTGGCGTGGGCGTGGGCGTGGGCGTGAGAGTCCCCTTTTAATACACTCCTTTGTCTGTTTGTTTTATGTCTGTGCCAGCTAGATCATCTTCACTCACTCACTCACTCACTCACTCACTCACTCACTCACTCACCTATTCACTCTTTCTCTCCCACACTCACTCACTCACTCACTCACTCACCTATTCACTCTTTCTCTCCCACACTCACTCACTCACTCACTCACTCACTCACTCACCTATTCACTCTTTCTCTCCCACACTCACTCACTCACTCACTCACTCACTCACTCACTCACTCACTCCACAACATAGGTGTCTGGTTTAGTCTCTTTACATCTTACTGTTCAGGTAAATCTTCAAATATTACTCCACCCCCATGCTCAAGTACTACTCCACCCTCATGCTCAAGTGCTCCTCCACCCTCACGCTCAAGTGCTCCTCCACCTTCACGCTCAAGTGGTACTCCACCCTCACGCTCAGCCATTACCCAGGTCATTACTGAGGCCTCACACCCCAGAGGAGACACCATGTAGGTAACAGCAGTAATTTTTTTTTTTTTTTACAGGAACAGCCTGGGCACCAGGTCATCCCGACCCACAACAGGGCCTGGGGGGGGGATAAGAGTAAAAAGAAATTAAAAATAGAAGAGAAAAAGATTGAATTAATCTACACCACGAAGATGCCGGAAGACCATCTTTTTAAAGTGAGACAGATTGTATGAGTATGGAAACACAGAAGAAGGCAGAGCATTCCACAGTTTGGCTGTGTGAGGAAAGAAGGAGGTACTATAACGGGTTATTCTAGTGTGACCGACATCCACAGAGAAACGGTGGGCACCGCGGGCAAGACGAGTGTTACGAGCCCACGGCCTTGCCGGCGGTACACAGGATGCCACATCCACCGAACAGTGCCCGTTAAAGTACCTGTAAAAGAGAGAGAGTGAAGCAACATTGCGGCGGAGAGAAAGGGAAGAGAGATTATCAACTAAAGGAGGAGAGTTAATAAGACGAAATGCCTTTGATTCCACCCTATCTAACAGTTGGACAGAAGAGGAGCCACCCCAGATATGAGAGCAGTACTCCAAGTTAGGACGAATGAATCCCTTATATACTTGGAGCAACTACTCAGGGGTGAAGTAGCTACGGCATCTGTACAGCATTCCCAACTTTCGGGACTGGAGGGCCGTGAAGAAGTAACACACACACACACACACACACACTGAAATCACGCTGCAGCAGATCAATTTTACGGTCTCCATCTTCAAAGAGGTAAAAAAAAAAAAAAAAAAAAAAAAAAAAAATATATATATATATATATATATATATATATATATATATATATATATATATATATATATATATATATATATATATATATATATATATTAATTAATTATCGTGTTACCGCTCTCAGGTGCGTGTGTGTGCTCAAGTGATAGGCGTCACTCACTAGTGTGTTTACCTGTACCTGTAGTGTGTTTACTGTACCTGTTGTGTGTTTACTGTACCTGTAGTGTGTTTACTGTACCTGTTGTGTGTTTACTGTACCTGTAGTGTGTTTACTGTACCTGTAGTGTGTTTACCTGAAATGTGTTTACTGTACCTCCACCCGTTGTAGCTTAATTAATCTCCCCCCTACAGGCACCTACAGTACTTGTATTGATAAATAAATAATAAAAGTTTCAGTTTTCGGTTTCCATTAACTTCTATAATGTAACACAAAGTCTAAATCCAAATTTGATCCTCCCTATTTACATTATATACAGTATATGTACCGATTTTCCTTTGATGCCAATTATAATACATTTATGTCTCTCAGAACAGGTCATCGCCGATACTTATTTGTTATTTTATAAGTTGGTCATATATTTCCCCCGTCAGTTACCTCACCCAATGGTCACACTCACTAGAGGTAGTCATGCAGAGGGAAGGAGGCCAGTGGCAGGTCCTTCCATTGTTCTCAATAGTTTTGTCTTGTGTTCTGAAGTGAGTCTTGCTATTAGTTCACGGCGGATGTTTGTTTATTTACAATGATTATATCGTGTTTTGGCTGATGCAACACATGGACTGTAACGGCTGTACGTCTACTTTAAGATCTCTTAGTTAATAAACGGTAATTGTCACTATTTATTTATTGATTTAATTAATCATTTCTCCACTTATAAGCTACAGGCTGTTCGGGCGGCTGGTTCTTTGTTTGTTATGAACTTTTATTTGTCCAGTATTAGTACATGAGAAAACCGGAGTGCCTGGAGGAAGCCTATGAGGGCCACTCTGGTGAACACCCTGTATTAGCCCCTTAGTCTTTATATAAATGTTACGGCGGTACATTATGTTTATATAATCATATCAACCCCTGTTACTTTCCACTGGCTATGAGGTGACATGATTACATCACGTGTTGGATCGGTTCCTTGAGGCGCGGCTCAGAGACTGTTAAGGTTAGCGTTTAAAAGCCGGCTGCCTGCGGCATTGTCACTCAACCCCTCACACCATCCGGACGTATTTAGCAGAGCTCTTTAACATAGCCTCCGTCCTCCTCTTAACACCCGTAGCTACAGTGATAAGTTACGGTGATATACACTGGGAACTGTATCTGAGATAGTTCCTCAATAAATTGATAACAGACAATTGGGTTTCGCTCCTAAAACCCTATATAATATACGTGTTCCAGCCTCATTAACCCAGACGGAATCAACGGTTAAAGGACCTAGACCAGTGGTTCTCAACCTTGTTTGCCCCATGCACCCCTTTCACCATATGTCAGAATGTCATTCCCCCCTCCTTTCCAAGATTGTCTGCCTCAAAAAGTGCATTCCAAATAATATGCATATAATACTGAAAATCCTTTATTTTTTCCATATTAGTAGATATACATTTACAATTTTACATGGATTATTTTTATAGTGGAGTTTTACAAATTAAATGCCAATTGAAAATGTTGATGGATTTATAAAACTTGAATAAAAGTAAAATAGTTTTTTTTATTTATAATGAATTACTTAACAGACCAAACTGAAGCATAATGCAATAAACAAAAAGTTCAATAGAATACCAGGATATTGTAAATTTGTAATTAATTTTATTCAGATGAAGATTACAGTCAATGAGAAACCTGTGATTGTTTTTTCTTCGCCAATTCTGGGATACGCGGAGGAGTGCTTGAAAGGGCACAACGTAGGTCATTTTCTACCTCTAATCTACTACGTTGCTTCGTTTTAATTTGCAACAGAGTTGAAAAGCCTGACTCACAAAGATATGTCGACACAAACGGAAGCATGCACGGATAGCTCTTTCTGCCACTTTTGGGTAGGAATCGCACATCAAGGCCAAAATTCTGTGATTGATTTCTCATCGAACATATCTCTTGCTCCCGAATCAGTTTCCCCCCCCCCTGAAAACCTGAATTCCTCCCTGGTTGAGAACCCCTTAACTAGAACAACCCTTCTCACGTGTGTCCGGGCCAAGCCGGACTCCAACGGGCCAAGCAGGACTCCAACCCACGACATTGGCGGGATACTGATATTGCCATTAATCAGTTGTATATAGTATATACAACCTTACAGCCATTGGTGGAATCTAAACTTTTCGACAAGGGCAGTCAAGATCGGGGCCACACAACCAAAACAATGAGACAATTGGTTATTCAGGAATATTGCAACCTAATCGGTAATACTGTATTAAGAAAAAAAAATTCCCTGAACAAAATTAGTGTATCCTGCTTTTCACTCTGTGTTATCCTTTTAATGTTCAGAACCAGGAAGATAATTTGTAATCAGCTGGTACTGTAAACCAGCACCGCCAGCCACACAACAAGGAAGCAGGTTGCCAAACACCTTCAGAGTATTGCGGTGGTGTGA
The DNA here is from genome assembly GCF_018991925.1 of Homarus americanus. NCBI lineage: Eukaryota > Metazoa > Arthropoda > Malacostraca > Decapoda > Nephropidae > Homarus > Homarus americanus. The sequence goes on from NW_024742868.1 coordinate 43,457, forward strand.
TGCAAGAAATGATTCAAGGTCTTGGCCAGTGTGAAGGTCCCAGGGAGTGTTGGGCGAGTCATAAATACATGCATGAGAAGCACCAGTGTAATGTTTGGGTCTTAAATCACAAGGGCAGTCATACCTGCGTCTCAGGAGGTTACAGTAAGTAGTCATACTGAAAATAAATAACAATAGTACGTCTAACAGTAATAGTGGTCATAATAGTATTCTAGTCTGTCCACTCTCGTGTCTATTCGCAAGTGTTTAAATACAAAAAAAATTCTTCCATCCATAAAAATACCCTAATGACCTCAAGACTTGATTAAATATTTCAATTATTTTCTTTCGTCTGAATCGACAATACAACTTCCTTCCTCAAAATATTATTTCAAGACAAACAATCGGGCATTGCCAACAAATTATAAGTTTTTAGCTTTTATTAATAAACAAAATGTAAATACATATATACAGAAATAAATAATTCGTTAAATATGTCTGTTCAGGACATTTAGTCTCTCGGCCTGCCATAAATAAGGTGGGCGGACCCATCAACCTGTGCTCTTGTATGGTCTTGCCGGCCACGCTTCACCAAGACCTTGATGCCTTGGGATCACTGTGGCAGAGTTCTGGTCTTCGAAATTTATCCTACGATGCCCTGGCCCTAAAGGGTGACTATGGCAAAACACCAATGGTCCCCAAATACTTCCTGTGGCATCCCATCTATACAGGGTGGCAAAATATCAAGGGATCCTAAAGTGTTCCCTGCAATACTTCGACATTTTTTTTTATTATTACTAAATGATAACTCTAGGATGAGTATAGAATTGAAATCTATTATGTTACTCCCCAGAAGTACTTCACTGTACCTCAAAACTAATGGTACCCCAGCAGTGCTAACAAAAATATCAAGGATACTAAACCATACCCTGTGTTACCCCGGCAATACAGAAGTGATGTTTATTTTGCTAACCCACCACTCCTCTGCATCGCCTCCTTAATATAAAATTACATACATTTTGGTACCACTTACAAAAACATTACAGCCAAGGCACAAAACTAAAAACATAAATTCATCCTCCGAAAAGAAATCACACGGCAATCATACAAGATATATAACATGGTGTATTGAAGCGATTTTGTCTTCATCAACAGCACAGCATAGGTCGGTCTGCTGCAGCTGAATTGCTGGACAGAATCCAACACATCTCAAAGTTGGGGACATCAGGCAACAGATGGTTCCTGATCTGTATAAAATGACCTTCCAGTCGTGGCCAGAGAACTCCGAGCCGTGATCAGCAGTGGGTGGCGGTGCTGGTGACTACCGAGGCACCGCTGCTGGGTCTACGAGGAGTCTGTAAGAACATACACCTTTATTAAGCCTTTTATTTTGCTTTTACGTGGGTAAACGAGTAAATATAACCACAAACATGCAAACAATTACTTAACAAATATACAATGACTATATATATACACACACACACACACTATCATAATCAAAGTTTTATGGACATTTTCCCAGTTTGTTACGAGTTACTGCGAATACCTGAAGGCAGTTGTTGGGTAAAACTCCATCACCACCACAAACCCAAGGGACCAGCCCAGAAAATGCAGCAGAGACCAGCCCAGAAAATGCAGCAGAGACCAGCCAAGATTTTTATTATGCTTAAAATGCACACAAGTCCTTCCTTACCACTTTAATACAATTCGTAATGTTATGAACAAATGTCAACAGGAAGGGCAAAAACGGGGTCAAAAGGGAGGGTAAACAAGAAGTGACAACAAGGAGGGTCAGCAGGAAATGTCAAAAGGGAGGGTAAACAAGAAGTGACAACAAGGAGGGTCAGCAGGAAATGTCAAAAGGGAGGGTAAACAAGAAGTGACTACAAGGAGGGTCAGCAGGAAATGTCAAAAGGGAGGGTAAACAAGAAGTGACAACAAGGAGGGTCAGCAGGAAATGTCAACATGAATATTAAGAGACTGGACCACCTAGAAAATAGTATGAACAAGAATTGAACACCTGGACATCAGATGGTATGAACATTAAACGGGACCACCTAGGCAACAGGTGGAATCAGCAGGGGTACCACCTGAGCAACAAAGAGCCATATAACCAACAAGAGGAAGAGAACCATCTGGGGAAACAGTAAAAGCCCATCTCAAACAAAACAGAACCAGTTGGGATCAAGTACATACCATTCAGCGGCCGTAGACAGTGTGTGCCACCTGGTGAAGCCATTCTCCAGGGTACTTGCTAATATGGCCGTCACTCCAGTCCACGACAACACCGAACACATTACTCTGAAGAGACATATTAAGGTTAGATGTTTGTCTTAGGGTAAACATTTGGTCGAAAAAGTTGTGTACATGTTAATACTACAGCGAGTTCATAATATTACAAAAGTACAGTACATGTGATATAAGTTTTGGTTCAGAAAAGATATGTAAATGCAATTTTCTTTAATAATCATTCAATTGTCAGATTTTGTGAGGTTAAACAGTATTGTCAGGTGCTTAAATGTTAAATAAAGACGATGGTTCCTACCTGAATGATCTCGGGATGGGCACCCAACTCGAATTCTGTGTTGACGGGCTGGGTCAGACTAGTGCAGGAAGAGCACTTGTGACACTGGCAGTTGTCCCTCAGCCAGGAGTAAGGAATCTCGCTCCTCCTACCGTCACAGAAGGTGATCTGAAGGGCGTCACTCCCAGTTGAAGCAGAAATGACCCCACTGCCTATAAGAAACGAGTGATTAATTAGCTTCTATACACATATACCACATATACACAAAACAAAAGTACTTCACTATACTGTATATGTTTTATATATATATGTATGTATAAAATAACTAAAAGGAAAGTATATTTACCAGGGCGAGGAGCTTCAGCACTGGCCAGCTGTTGACGAGCAGCTGTGGCGAGGGTCAGACTGCGGCTATGAGCACAACGGTGGGTGTTTCGCTGTCCCTGTAACACAAACATATACAAAGGGTCAGAAGTGTTCCAGTAATACACAGGACATAATTCACACGCCAACAATCTTCTCTTGGATCACTGTAGTATCTTTGAAGTTCTGTTTATCAAGTCCCATCGTGTATATCCATTTACAATTCTAACTATAATTTTCTAATGCCATTTACTTTCAATTTTATTTTAAAATGTCAATAATTCCTCCCCGCTTGTTACTTTTTGCGTGCTTTTAATAATCTTCAATAATTCAATTTAAATTTGCAAATCAATAATCAAAATAGTGTACTGTAAGTCTATAATTATATCAGTGAAATTTAAATACAATATTATTACGGTCTTGAAGTGTCTGGAGTGAGAAAACTCCCTTATGGCGATTTTTGTTCAACTATACAAATTATTCATTAATACAACTAAGGCAAATAAACATCTGGAGCACTAAGGCAAATAACGAACATCTGGACCACTAAGGTAAATAACGAACACCTGGAGCACTAAGGTAAATAACGAACATCTGGAGCACTAAGGTAATTAACGAACATCTGGAGCACTAAGGTAATTAACGAACATCTGGAGCACAAACAATTCACAAACCACTTGGTCATTTAACTAATGGTGTTGTCGAAATAAACTGTCCACCATCAGGTTTTTAATTGTTAGTGAACTGTTTGTGGCACACTGTAGAGTCACCAGAGAAACAAAAGTACATTTGGTTAATTACTATAACAAGGACATAAACTTACCTCTTGCTTAGCACTACACGGTTTATTGTGCAAAATTTCACAAACATGAGCCAATCATCGTAGAGCACGGATACCATCATTATACCAAGTAACCATTTACGTTTATAACACATCCACGCCAGTCATAAACACTATGAATACAATGAACATATGGTAGCATACTGTAGTCACCATAGCAATATCTATGTCAGCCAAGAATACCACAAACTCACTGTAATAACTTTGTAAGACTGGTCAGAAATATGAACAGGGTGACTTTCTTTTAAACGTGAATCCAAGAACTTTCGACCCTCTATACCAACACCTTCCATAAACCCAGCAGACACACTATGGATATTTGCACTAAACTTATACTAACCTCGTCCTACCAGAAACAATTTATCTCTCTAGTCTTAGGATCTACTTATATATAAAAAATCAGGATTCCACGAAAAAATAATAAAATATAACTCAAAATCAATTAACTTTTAGAAAACAAAAACTATTTCTAACTTCCATCTCAATACAGGTTACACTGAACCAACTTTGCACGACACCATTTCTAACAAGACATTTGACACTGCTCGTATAAGTCGTTTACTCTCCATTAACAAAGCGATGAAACCTGACCTTTTGTACCGCCACAAACACAAACTACCAAGAGCACACACACATGAAGGTAATGGCGCAGGAGGCAGTTATATACAGTACAAATATATACAAAAATACACACGGAACAACGCACACAAAAACTACCAACAAATGTGTAATAAAAACCAAAGTATAACAATGACAATAACTAAGTTTTTTCAGCGTAATAGCCCAGATTCTCACAAACTTTGAAAATTAAGGCATTCACCATGTGCAAAAACTGACTGCAGGATTATGTGCCTGACAGTAGAGCGGGTTGCCCCCCTTCACTCAATCAATGCACTTTTCTCTCACTCACAGGTATTATAAACTGCCTCAATACACACCTGGTATACTGCAGTGTTCCTCAGAGCAGCTGCCCCGGAGAGCAAAGCGCGGGCATAACGTTGTGAAGACATTGTTTCACTAGTACAGATTCACTGGTGTACTCAAACAGATGTGTGGAATAGTGTAACAGCCGGCCTCCAGTATATATACCCGAGTTACCGCTGCTTGCCACATCCTACACATAATTTCAGATATTAGTGATCAAAACAGTTATGTTAACGATACAAGGGAGTAGTTTAGTGCTGTTGTTTTTCAAATTATAAACAAAAGTAGTTGTATAAAATATTAAAATAACTTTCTGAAGTGCATGGTAATAATATCATATATGAAATAGTTATAAATATGGGAAAAATATCAAGTAACCCAGTAAACCGATAAGAAAAATTCCATTAACAACTGAGACTTGTGGTAGTATCTGGTAAGATTTGTTGCCTATGAGCCATCAAGGATCCTCATCACAACAAAGATGCGGTCAATCGTCTTCATGTGGCTTAACACACTTTTTAGAACACATCCTTAATATGTATCTATAACTTCACAATAACCGAGGCAAGAGTAGGGGCGTCAGCCTCTATATCAGACCCAAGTTACCAGGTGACGCCGAACACTGATGTCAGATATCAGAATGGAGTGAATACTTTCCAAAAAGTATCGCAAGTGTTTCCTGGAAAAGTTGGATTTTAAGATATATTACAGCATTTCTTGGTATTTTAAAGTGTGTGCTGTGTTTTTTAGATGCTATTTCTCTGTTATATTTAATGAACTCGGGCAGGAAGTCATGCTGTATTGTGATAAGGGAAGCTACGGGAATGGTAAGAGACGCTCCCAACACAGTGAACGCCCTGACCCAAGTCACGTAGACACAAATCTAAACTTTAAAACTGCTAAACGAGAGATACAAACTATATTTAACATCTGTCGATTTACGCAGTTGTTAGAAATACGTCCTAGTGCTGTAAGACGCAAAAAACAGCACGTCTGAGGTCACAAGCAGCTAGTTTTAGAAGAATAGACAACAGATACCACTCATAAGAGGAATTTTATATCCAGGACGAACAGTGACGCTGCTGTGTGTGTGTACTGGAGTGTCAGTCGTCGGGTACCGTAACAACTGTAATCCATACTTGGTTGTCCTTCGAAAATCTATATACATCAGAGTATTCTGTGAACTTCCTACGGTACCCTGGAATAAAAAAAAAGAATAAAGTAGAGCTTGTTGAAAATGGACGAACATTCTAGTTGGATAAATATCTTTGTTTTTGTTCTCTATGTAGGCCATTCATGTAAATCCTCCTTGAGACTAAGATAAATTACCGCAAGTTAAACCATTGTTACTCAACTATGTTTTTTGTTTCTCCTGGACGGAGGTTTTACATATTTAATGGCAGATATAATTACAATTGGTTTGATAGATATATAAATATGTATACAGTAAAGTCTCTAAACAAGTTCACATTGTAGTTCACATGTACTGTGCAGTCGGGGTCAAAATCCGTTCCCTTCTAAAATGAAGCAGCGTCGACCCCAACCGAGACAAAACGGCACAACCGCACACAGGTTACGTAAGTAAGTTCGGAGACCCATTCAGTTTCACTAAGAGGAGCGAACTTTTGTCCGCCTCTATACTAGTAACAGTGTTGTATCTGGTAATTTTTATTTGTTGATGGTTTAGTCTAACAAATAAACTAGTTGTACACTTAAATACCTTAGAATATAAAATCACACTGCAGGTATACACACAATGTACATAGACACTGCAGGTATACACACACTGTACATTATACACTGATCAGTAAGTGATGGAGGAAATAATGTTAATGGTGAATACTCAGTGTGCAGATAATATTGTATACAATGAGGAGGCATTACAAAAACTGGTCAACCGAACAGTGAAAAACATGATGAAGAATATAGTTAATACTACACAGACGTAAGTAACATTTATTTCTATAATGAAAAGAAATGCAAAGAAATTATGGTTCGCAACAGTGAATTTAAACAAGTTAAAAGTTTTACGTATTAAAAAAATAACATACGTTGTGATGGTAGATATGAAAGAGACAATAAAATGAGAATTTACCAAATAAAAACAGCAATCAATAAGTAATAAGATGTGGTGAAATATTACGTACGGTTAGTTTCAGCAGACACCAGGAGGTCTGAGCCCCTTGATAAACAATTAAAGATGTACTAAAACTGACTAACAAAGAGTAACAGACGATACTTAACCATCCAATTAATGAGAGGATAAGCGTAGAGATATTACTGGGTAAAACTGTGGGTAGGAAAGCCAAGGGAAGAGACTGGGGTTAGATGAATGAAAATAGAAGACGTGTCCTTGGAAACATGTTTGGTCGCCAGTCCTCAGATATGGTGATGGCGTAAAGATTAATCGTATATACTGTGAGCTCTACCAACACTCATATTGTATTATAACGTGGCAGGTGTACTAGATTCGTGGCGTTGACATACTGAACTGCATACTTTCAAACCTAATATATACTCACGCACACACACACAACACCCGTACATACACAATATACGTACACACATAATATAAGCTCGTACACAACACATGTGTGTGTGTGTGTGTGTGTGTGTTCCTCCACGCACTACAGGATCTTGAGAAACATATTTAAGAAGGTTAATTTGTGAACCAGTTTCTCACCACTGCCTTTGAGTACAATGGTTAAGGTCTTCCTGTTGGTGAAGCAAATGTCCCTTCAGGTCGCCAGGATGTTGGGCTGGTACCTGGAGTGACTTAGATCATCTACCCCTAAGTTTTTCCCAGAGTTGGAATGTCTGTATGAGTGGGTTTGTGAGTGGAGGAGTGAGTGAGTGGGGGAGTGGGTGTGTGAGTGAGTGGATGTGTGTGTGTGTGTGTGTAGATCATAACCAAAGGTGTTTGTGACTCATCCTTTGTTATAAATATAACAAAAGCTTTTGTTACTAGATGTTACAGTCTTACCTCCTGTCTGTGTGTGTACTGTATGTGTGTGTGTGTGTACAAGTACCTTATCTGGAAGTACTTGTGGGGCTTTAGTAAACTTTGTCATCCGGACTTTTACGATTAAACAATGTGTGACACTGGCAGTAAATGAACTCAGCAGAACTGTAATAAATATACACACAATAACTGAACGCTCTATCGAAAGTCAAGGTAGAAAGGAATTAAAGTTAACACACAGTGAAACTATCTGTACTTGTATACTTAATAGCTTAAACAGATTTTTATTCAGATACAGTATATTCGAGCCATTACAGACTTGAGTACAGGGTCAACACGTCAATAACCTCGTTACCATGTTGGATATCCTGTACCTCTACTGTATTCAGGAGCAGTATGGAACTGGTGTTTCGTACCATAACATAATTATGTAACAAAATACATAATCATTAAAAACTGCCTCACCACACAGCGTGAATTATACAAACAACAGACAAACTAAGTAAAACAATATGATTACTGGGCTGAGATTACTTAGTTGTGTCAGCCCATTGTATCTAACATGCAATGGTAAACCAACGATTTACAGATCTGAATTTATAAGTTCACTTTGCCGCTCTCGTATTGATGCCGATAATGTTATTTATACAAAAGAATGAAGATCTATACTCAAACATAGGCCTGACGTCCTTGTCAAAAATTGCAAGTAGAAAGTCTAGGGCTCTAGGCGGTGGAATATGAGCCAAGTCTCTCCTAGGAATAAAAGAGCGAGGGACGGCGCCGTCCTCCTTGTGGATGCCACTACGTAGGACACACCGCACCAGCCGGCCTCGACCCAATGTTTTCTCCCAGCATAAACGAAGCGACTGTCAACAAGAGTGTTACCTTCAGTGGATCTGTGACTTGTCAAACTTAAGGTTCTGGGATAATTTAAAGGAGTTTTATACAGGTTTTATGATTTTTGTCTCGTTCATTATGCTGGTAGGTAACATTCTATTCCTCTATTTCTATCTGTCTGTCTTTGTCTCGACTTCCAACTCGGTTTTCCTCCTCCCTCTCTCTCTCTCTCTCTCTCTCTCTCTCCGCATATTAAGCTCAGCTAACGCGCACATCAACTATACTATCCTCAGTGTGTGTGTGTGTGTTAAACATTCACCTTCACTGGTACAGTAAAGTCCATCCTGGGAAACTAAGCAATAGGCAGATCACGCCACGCACCTCCCTCGGTCACGTGGTGCGCTGCTGCCTGTTTACAACCTCAGCTGACGGCTGCAGCCCTCACATGGCCAGGCGTCAGATATTCTCACAAGGAACTATGTTATAAAAGAACATGTCTAGTTATGGTAAACATTTCCTGAATGTCAAGATGCAATTACAGGCAAGGGTTTTGTGTTGCAAGTTAATTAAGTCACTTATTATCGGAATTAGGTACATTATTATTCTGAAATGTTACAGGTACAAAATATGGTACAGGTACAGTAATCTCACTATGTTACTACCGTCATAACCTCAGCAGAAGCACAGAGTTAGTGCAGGTGTTGTGTAGTAATTCCTAAGAGTTAACAAGATCATGAAGGTGGTATCTTAACCTAGATATGCAGAGACATTTATTGAATTACTTAACCTAAACTGTAACTTAAGGTCAGGTCAGGTGTCATTGAGGCAGGTAACTTCATATCTTCGTAGTAAAGTGACCAAACTATATACGTGTTTCACCTCTTAATAGGATATAAACCTCGTCAAACACCGTATGTAAATTACCTTGCCTGGACCAATAGGTAAATCAAGCAGGTCAAATATATTTATAATTCTAATGATTGCGTAATAGGTGGATGCGTGTACCTGGACAAACAACTTATTTTTGTTTGCCCGCGTCTTTTTCTGTCTTGTTTATCTTTTGCAAATGAATAATACCACCTACTGAGATTTACCCGTACACAGGCGGCTTCTACCATGTGTGTGTCAAGCCATGAACCGGCTCAATCCAGTAAGAACGTAAGCGTGTAGGAGAGAGTGGGGTGGGTGAGATGTGGGGTGAGATGTGGGGTGGGGGATAGAGATCTCGACAGATAGCGTGTTACCATGTAAGGATTTAATAAGTGTTTTTTTTCTCTCTCTCTGTTTCCCTTTATTCCTTCTTCCAATCCATCTTCCACTACTTCGCCTTCAACCTTCTCTACGTTTTTTCCCTTTCCCTTTTTATCTATCTTCTTGGTTTCTTCTACTACCTACTCTCCCCCTCCCCTCTCTCTCTCTCTCTCTCTCTTCACGCACAAATCTTCCATAACTTAAACACATATTTACCACTAAAAGAACGATCTTGGTAGATGACCGGAGACCATGTTTTGAGGAATCACCAATCCAAGAACCGGATCTATCGTAACCTACCCCTAATCTATCGTAAGCTGCGCCTTATCTATCGTAACCTACCCCTTGTCTATCAAAACCTACTCCAAATCTATCGTAACCTACCCCTAATCTATCGTAACCTACCCTAATCGATCGTAACCTACCCCTAACCTATCGTAACCTGCCCCTAATCTATCGTAACCTACCCCTAATCTATCGTAACCTGCCCCTAATCTATCGTAACCTTTCCATAGTCTATCGTAACCTGCTCTAATCTATCATAACCTGCCCCTAATGCAGGTCAAGGAAGATACAGGTTACAGATACAGAAATTTCTAGATAACATAACACGAATACATCTTACTGTATCGATGTATTTTAGGTTGATAAGCAAGAGTGTCTGTCCATCTGGTGTAATGTATTAGGACAATATGGTGTAGCATAAAGGTGAGTGTTGGTGGGAGGTCATTACACAGACAGCATGAGTCTGATGGCTGCTGTGACAATCCAGTTTCTGTCTGCCTCCAGCAAGTGTAAGTGTGTGTGTGTGTGTGTGTGGATTTAGAGGCTAACCCTTGACGTCATTCCACAATACCACGAGCTAAGAACTGTGTCATAATCCCGCCTTTAAACTGAAGGTAAACTACTACTTACAGTCTGCAGTGGTCAGTAAGTGTTCCCTCGATCTTTGTAAACAGTTACCTACAAGGGCCAGATGTGATGATCAAAATGATTCCCATAGATACGACGGCTTGTTAGGGACTGTGTGGCTGCAGTACACTGTATAATATTATGTGTTCGGTGCCAAAGGAGGTAGCTTGGTCGGGACTTCACTCGACTTCACTTCGTCAATTTCATACCTAGGAGGATTTACAGTGCCTCGGGATCGAACCAACGACCCTTAAGACAGAAGGTGAGCGCTGTATCCATTTGATCAGGTGTTCTCAGGTGTTTTTAAGTGTTCGCAGGTACTCCCGGGTGTTTCCAGGTACTCTCAGGTGTGTTCTGGTGTTCTCAGGGGCTCCCGTGAGCTCCTAGGTGCTATAAATTGCTCCCAGACGTTTTCAGATGCTCTTTGGTACCTCCAGGTGATTTCAGGTGCTCCTAGGTATTGTCAGGTTTATCCAGGTGTTCTCATGTGTCCCCCACGTGGTCCCGGTCAGACAGTCAGACAGTAAACGCTTCCCGGATCGTCACAATCAACACCTCCACTAGTAGATCGACTTACCTCCATAAATTACTAAATAACAAGGGTGAACATTTGAGGCAAGGAACAAGGCACAACAGAAGAGCAGCGCCCTATTGACTCTTGCCCACGCGTAGGGAAAGACAAAAGTTTCAGGATATCCAATTTTCTCTTTTATCAATAAATTTATATTTATGACCTTTACATACACAAATTATGTATATTTATCTTAACAACGTAATGTATTTTGTATATAGTGATATTCATTATTATTATTAATACTAGTAATAGTAATAGCAGTCGTATTAGTAGTCAAGGATTCTGGATGCGGGCACACACAACCTATGGCACATACAACCTATGGCACATACAACCTATAGCACACACAACCTATGGCACACACAACCTATAGCATACACAACCTATGGCACACACAACCTATGGCACACACAACCTATAACACACACAACCTATGGCACACACAACCTATAGCACACAACCTATAGCACACATAGCAACCTATATACAAACTATGGCACATACAACCTATAACAGCACAACCTATGGCACACTGACCTATAACACACACAACCTATGGCACACACACAACCTATGGCACACACACCTATGGCACATACAACCTATGGCACATACAACCTATAGCATACACACCTATGGCACACACAACCTATAACACACACAACCTATGGCACACACAACACATACAACCTATGGCACATACAACCTATAGCATGGCACAACCTACCTAACACACACAACCTTGGCACACACACCTATGGCACATACAACCTATGGCACACTGACCTATAGCATGCACAACCTATGGCACACACTGACCTATAACACACAACCTACACACACAGCCTGTGGCACACACCTGACCTATAACCTGCCTATGACACTATGGCACACCTGACCTGTAGCACACACACCTGCACACACAACCTGTGGGCACACACAACCTAGTGGTACACACACAACCTATGGCACACACAACCTATAGCACACACCAACCTATGGCACACACATTACCTGTGGCACACCACAACCTATGGCACAAACAACCTGTGGCACACACACAACCTACACAACCACAACCTGTGGCACACCTGACCTATAATGACCTATGGCATATAAACCTATAGCACACACAACCTATAACACACACAACCTATGGCAACCTATGGCACACACAACCTGTACACATAGGCACACACACAACCTATAACACACAACCTAACCACACACACCTATAGCACACACCTACCACACACAACCTACAACACACACAACCTATGGCACACACAACCTATAGCACACACCTCATACAACCTATAGCACACACAACCTATGGCACACACAACCTATAGCACACACAACCTATAGCACACACAACCTATAGCACACACAACCTATGGCACACACAACCTATAGCACACACAACCTATAGCACACACAACCTATGGCACACACAACCTATAGCACACACAACCTATGGCACACACAACCTATAGCAAACACAAATACTCGTCAGGAACAAATCACATTATTCATATCAACACAGGCGTGAGATATGAAGGTACCAAGGGTGTTATTAATTCACTTCACGTGTCATATTTCACCTTAGTGGGAAAGAGTGTGCACGATGAACGAAGATCTGCAATAAGCACAAGACTTTGGCATACAAGACATGAATCTGTCAAATATTTTCATGGGCCTAAGGAATTATTTGTTTTGTGAGTGTTCATCTGTCATCTTATGTCCTCACGATGCTAAGGTTGTGATTCTCTTCCCATCTCTCCTCGTCTTTTTTATTAGTATTAAGGTCACTAAGCTTTCCTCACACCATGAAGGTCACTAAGTTTTATTTATAACATCAAGGTGACACTAAGCTTCCCTTATACAGTATCAAAGTCATCTGTCATCTTATGTCCTCACGATGCTAAGGTTGTGATTCTCTTCCCATCTCTCCTCGTCTTTTTTATTAGTATTAAGGTCACTAAGCTTTCCTCACACCATGAAGGTCACTAAGTTTTATTTATAACATCAAGGTGACTAAGCTTCCCTTACAGCATCAAAGTCACTATGCTTCCCTCACAGTATCAAGTTCACTAAGCTTCCCTTACAGCATCAAGGTCTCTAAGCTTTATTTATAACATCAAGGTGACTAAGCTTCCCTCACAACTCAAGACACAACTGAGCTTGTACCCGGATGGGGGGCCGAATCCAGCACGACTGAACCTGGTGCCATTATCTCTCTCTCTCTCTCTCTCTCTCTCTCTCTCTCTCTTACAGTTACGTCTCTTATCTCTGTCTTTATCTATCGTCTATATCTTCACAACAACGTCTCCTTAGATAGATAGATAATCATTAAATAAAATCATCGTACAAGTTAACATTACAGTACATACATAGCCAGTGAAGGTATATACTATAGATGCTGTAGAGAGTGTAGGTATATAATTACAAACGGTGTAGATATATAAACAAAGATAAACAGATGTATGTTGTTTAAGGTTATTTCCTAATAATTTTGTTACATGTAATGACTCATCATTAAATATAGCAGCTGTCTAAACGTGAAATATCTGAAAATTCCTGTATGTTAAATTAGCTATTTGTCTACTGATGTAATGTCTGATTTTGTTTGTTTTCCTACATTAACTGCACTGTACCTCCACCACTAGTTTCAATATTAATGTCTTAAACTTACGACACACGTCTGCTAAAGTCTCGGGTGCCGATGTGACCACCAAAAGGGCCAAAACTATCACTAGAAATAAATTATTGTATTATCCTTATCACTGACATATTGTACAAACTATTACGTTGGTTCGATCCAAGGGCCACCCCCAGTCTACCCAGCTGTAAATGGGTACTGGACCTAACTTAATAATTTGTGTAAGCATAAGGCGGTCGAGGGCAGTGTTGGCCACTCTGTCTCCTTGTGCACTGTGAAGGCTTTGGGATCCTCTTTTATTTTTTACCAGATGTGAATTACTCAACTTTAAATTATTTTTACATTTATTTATTCCGATGTTTATTAAACAAAAAATACTGATAATTACCTGTTACCGCCAATAGAATAAACTACAAGGGATGGAGAGAGAGAGAGAGAGAGAGAGAGAGAGAGAGAGAGAGAGAGAAGGGGGGGACAGGAGAGACAGAGGGAGTGTTGACAACGAGCCTTGCTGAGGTGTGAACAGCTGGCCCTCGCCTCCGGCTGACTAGATTTTTGTTTTTGTTTTTTTATTTATTGGGCACTCCCCTACATCCTTGTGTAAGGTGAAGCGCAGAAGCGTTTATAGCGCCCAACAGGGAAGCATGCTAAGTTCATGCTTGCCTTTATGTCTCATGAGTTAAGGGCGTAGAAGCAGTCTCGATCCGTCCAGTGACCTAAGTCAGGGAGTTAATAAGTCCTACATTTAAGACCCGAAACACGTAAGTTTAACACCCTACTTTACTCAAATATTACGATATGTAGTCGCTAATGGTGATGGAACATACGATTGAATTAATTATCTCTTTTGTAACATATGTAATTTGTACTCTGCAGGTTTTGATCGAATAAAGAACAATCGAGTCCTATGTGTAAGGGTCATTATCCCACAGTCGGTCAATAGAGCGGCAACATTACCGTCACAGTGTAGAGAAATCACATGATCAGTTTAATTTGTCGAGTTATTCAGTTTAATCGAGAAAAAAACACTTGTATTTTATTCTGAAATTTTAAAGAGATGTCAGCTGTACACACTAAGACCTAATGAAGCACCTAAAACTAAGACCTAGAGAACGGTGCTTGATAACCCTGGTAGTTGAAGCACCAAGACCTAGAGAAGGGTGCTTAATAACCCTGGTAGTTGAAGAACCAAGACCTAGAGAACGGTGCTTAATAACCCTGGTAGTTGAAGAACCAAGACCTAGAGAACGGTGCTTAATAACCCTGGTAGTTGAAGAACCAAGACCTAGAGAACGGTGCTTAATAACCCTGGTAGTTGAAGCACCATACACAACACAACAACAACAACAACAAGGACAATAAAATAAATATTCACGTAGTATAACTGATAAGGACACAGTCTGGTAATACAACTTTGAACAAGGAAATATATAGACGAGTGATCAAATGAACCAAGTATTCAATGTTTATCTCACTTTAGCTCTCATTCTCGCTTTCCCTTTCTCTCATTATCTCTTTCATTCATGTTTTATTATTGTCTTTTTATGAGGTTTTCGTTTTTTCCTGATGGATTACAAAAGTTCTGATTTTTTTTTAAGCTTGTAAAATGTCTCAGATCACCCCAGCTTATTTCACCTAAAGATTGATCACCCTTATACTATTGGTTGGGGATGAAGTTAGGTTAGGTTAGTGTTATGGCGATTAGTGTGAGGTTAGGTTAGGTTAATCCAATGTCATATATATATATATACGATACACAGAAATTTCTCTCTCTCCGGACACACACACACACACACACACACACACACTCAAGAACAGTTTACAGTTGACTCACTCTTAAGTACTGACGTCACGAGAGGAAATTGCCTCAAAAGGACCTTCAGGGTTATGAAGGACGATACACCAGCATACACTCACACCCCCAATGCGTAGGTTGAGTGCGTATCTGGCATACACTCACACCCCCAGTGCGTAGGTAGAGTGCGTAACTAGCATACACTCACACCCCCAGTGCGTAGGTTGAGTGCGTAACTAGCATACACCCACACCCCCAGTGCGTAGGTAGAGTGCGTAACTAGCATACACCCACACCCCCAGTGCGTAGGTAGAGTGCGTAACTAGCATACACCCACACCCCCAGTGCGTAGGTTGAGTGCGTAACTAGCATACACTCACACCCCCAGTGCGTAGGTTGAGTGCGTAACTAGCGTACAGACACAACCGCTCCCTGATGCCTAGGTGAAAGCGTAAGTGGGTCATTGTCCTATCTGCGTCGAGAGTTCCCTCCTGGGCGGCAGTGTATCCAACTCTTCAATAAACCACATGTTATTGAATCTCTTCTTAACTGCGAATAAAATGACCCTGGGTTAGGTTAGATTAGGCTAGGTTAAGCTAGGCTAGGTTCTGCTAGGTTAGGTTAGATTAGGTTAGGTTAAGTTAGGTTACCAAGACGACTGTAGTGTAGTGGTGGGCACAGGTTAAGTATCGTTTTCCTGCAGGTACTGACGGTGTGACCATGTACATCATAACTCAGGCAATATTACTGAGTTGGCTCATACTGTGGAGAGAGAGAGATATGCACCACAAGCCATGGTTTCGTTTAATCAGTTAATCCGTTAATAATTTTTTAAAGTTTAATCAATAATTATTCCAAACACATTAAAAAATATGGTTAAAATAAAGAATTATTCAAATCCGTATATTGCCATATTTAATATTGGCCCCATGAGGCTTGGCGCGCCTCTTGTGGTGATAATGGCTCACCTGTACCTGACAACATCCTGGAATGATAAGACTGTGTTGTCTCCGCTCGTCTGTGATGCAGAGGGGGACAATAAGACTCACACAAGGAAACGGTGAGATAAAATGTTGACACTACTGTATTCTGGCGTGTATAAATGTTGTTTGTTATGTTAACTGTAATGTTTTTTTAACATAAAAGAAGCAATAAGTTTATTTAAATATCCTCTCATACGCATCTTATATTAATAATTTTATTCAGTTTATCATTGATTGATTAATTAGAAAGTTTGATCTTAATTTCTCATCAAAAATGATCACTTAATCACGTCCTAATACAGGCGAGACCAACACATACCATCATGATCTAATTTTGCCAGCAATACTTTTGACCTAAAATATCGCTTTGTTGAATAAGTATCCAGGGTGACCGTCCAATACAAGGTCAGCTGTAGTGTGAGTAAGTACAAGTACATAAGAACATAAGAATGGAGGAAACTGCAGCGGGCCTATTGGCCCATACTGGGCAGTCCCGTTTACACCCAACCCCTATTGCTCATATGAGCATCTAACCTATGTTTGAAGCAATTCAGCGTATTCGAGTTAATGATGATATTT
Organism: Homarus americanus; assembly: GCF_018991925.1. Classification (NCBI taxonomy): domain Eukaryota; kingdom Metazoa; phylum Arthropoda; class Malacostraca; order Decapoda; family Nephropidae; genus Homarus; species Homarus americanus. The sequence continues at coordinate 60,643 of NW_024742868.1, forward strand.
GGTAACTTGTTCCATTCATCCACTACTCTGTTTCCAAACCAGTGTTTACCTATTTCACGCCTAAATCTAAATTTGTCTAATTTAAAACCATTGTTACGAGTTCGCTCCTGGTTGGATAGTTTGAGTACCTTTGTAATGTCCCCTTTGTTTAGCCCTGACTTCCATTTATACACCTCTATCAGGTCGCCCCTCGCTCTACGTCTCTCGAGGGAGTGCAAATTAAGATGCTTTAACCTGTCTCTATACTCAAGGTTCCTAATGCCCGGGATTAGTCTTGTCATTCTCCTCTGAATTCTTTCCAAGGATTCTATATCCATTCTGTAATACGGTGACCAGAACTGAACTGCGTAATCCAGGTGTGGTCTCACAAGAGCAAGATACAGTTTTAGGATGACCTCGCTAGTCTTGTAACTAACACTCCTTTGTATGAACCCAAGTACTTTATTAGCCTTGTTACGAGCAAAAACACATTGTTTACTTGGCTTAAGGTTCCTACTTATCATTACTCCTAAATCTCTCTCGCAGTCGGATTTCTCTATGGCATCGTTGTTCATCTGGTATCTGGTTTCCCTGTTTACATCTCCTATACTGAGTACTTTACATTTGTCCACGTTGAATTTCATCTGCCATTTTTCAGACCATTCGAAAAATTTGTTTAGATCTTCCTGTAGTTTTGCGGAGTCCTCGTCAGATTTGATAACACGTCCTATTTTAGTGTCATCAGCAAATTTACTTATGTTGCTGTCTATGCCGATATCTATGTCGTTTATGTATATAATAAACAATAATGGTCCAAGTACTGAGCCTTGAGAACTGTCACTTAACCGCGCCACAACAAGGTTCAAGAGACAGTAACTCAGAACGTAACTACAGAAAATGTTAATTATGAAACATGTTTTTGGTTAAGACTCATGGCTATTTGCCTGGGTTAAAGACTCAATAATTCTCTACGTATAGAAGGAGGGAGAAAAAAGTGCGTTCTGAAGTCCCTGTCTGGGTAAGGTGTGAGCGAACACCTGCGTCACCTCACCTGGTCCAGGAGTCCTGAGTCTCATTAGTCTATCAAAGTGGATTTGCCAGAACGCATCGCATTGCCTCACTTAAAGCTATGCTGTAAACGTAACTCGAAACTGAACTGAGATTTTAGATTTAATAAACATGTTTTTCTCTCTTCTTGACTTACGTCACAAAGGACAGCGGAGAAGCCTGTGAATTAATGTTTGCTGTAGGCGAGTCAGGACTTGTAAACAACTTCAGTTGAACAACAAGCAGGCAAAAGATGGTTATCATACTCTGCATCGGTAGCAAATATCGTCTCTCATAACAACACAGAGGCGAGGCAGGTGAAGGAGGGGGGGGGGGATATGACCAGCTATACTGTAGCTGCCAACAGTCACGAGAAAGCTAAGAAAAACATAAGGAACTTTGAGAACCTCGGAAGGGGTCACCAGGACACCTTTTCTTTCCACTACACAAAACATTTGCAGTTAATAGTCCAACACCACCTTCAACAGGACAGTAGATCGCGACCCAAGACAAAAACATCTGGAAAAAGTTGTAGAAACGAACACTGAGGTGACGGTGTGGTGACAGTGTGGGGAGAGTGAGGCAGTGTGTCTGTGCATGACTGTGCTTGCTTACATAAGAAGAGAGAATGTGTGTGTGTGTGTGTGTGTGTGTGTGTGTGTGTGTGTGCATATCAGAGTGTATTTGGGTATGCATGTTTATTTTAAGTGTGTGAGATGCTTCCACATACCGCCAAGCAGTGGAAGGATTTAACGTAGTCACATATATTAATCGTTGTGTCGCAGCTACAAGCAACAAGTAGTTATGACATACTTACACCATAATCTTCTTCTGTGAGTGAGGTGATAATATTCGTAAATATATAGAAGCACCTTATGTTGGTTTCTTTCAAATAAGGATGACTTTTTGTTATAAGTGATATAGTGATATAGTTTGTATTATGATGATCATCCTCATGTATTAATTAGTTTCAAGTCACCATTAAAAAAATCAAAAGCCATAGAAAGAACGAAGTTGTGGGCACATTTTCAGTTCCCCATCAATACCTGGCGGCTCACGTCTCCTGCAGGAATATTTTGGTACATCCTCTCATAACCCGGAGCTGGACAACGTCATCACTCACACCGCTGCTGCAACGGATTTAAACAGGTTAAGAGGAGACTGACAATACCTCATATGTCACAATACCCTGACGTCACCACCACTGATAAAAACATTACACACTGCCTCTGTGTCAACACCCCTGGAATGCTGTACCTGTATTTTATCTCTAAATCTTAATCTATGTTTAGAATTCTGTAATATCAAAATAATTGTGTTTACGCGCCAATTTCGGGAGTTACGACAGTATATACAAGGGGGGATGTACTGTATAAAACTGCAATCTAATAACTTTTATTTTAAACACATTTCTTAATAGTTTCTGAATCTGTAAAAGACAATAATTTAATGATACCACCAATAGTTTAGGAAGCTGCTGTACGCTTCACCTCGGCGTTATAATGCATCACTGTGCTTCAACAACTAAATCATTTAAAAATAAGGTTAATAATAACAGGAGTTCATCAATAAGTACATAATTAAATATTATGTGTAATACACCTGTGTGTTGTTCCCTCACAGCCGTAACACGAGAATTACTTTATATATTTTATCTGCCTAAATGTGTACAGTTTTACACCTATCACTCTGAGTACTGTATTACTGCGCTTCAATGGTCTTTAAGTGGGACCATTAACTTAGCAACAGCCACCAACACCCTGGTGGCCCGACACAACCTGACCCTGATAACTCTACGGCTTTACTGATGACAAATTCAGGTTTTTGTATCTCCGTCGCAGGTAGCTAAGACGGAGGTGCCCCCCAAGCAGGGCCGGATTCAGAAGCGGGCAAAGTGGGCAGCTGCCCAGGGGCCTCCACAATCTGGGGGCCTCCACACACTGCAATATTTTATTTATTTGTGTATTCATTTGGATTATTTTTATTTTCATTCTTTAAAATTCATGTTTATCTATTCCATCACATAAAACTATGTTCAGCAAGAAGCGTGATAGAAATTAGGCTAGCTACTTGGACTTAAAGAAGCCTATACATGCATTCTTGGACAGAACCATTATTTGAGTAGAGGTTTATCTGATTAATAATGCAAAGAATCATCTCTCTGTACTAACTAATAATATATTCTTTTCTATGAAGTCTCTTGAAAAATTTTGACATGTGCGGTAGTAGCTATATCAGTCCTGGTCGACTTGAAACCACATGAATGACTCCAGTCATGTCTCACTTTTGTGTGTGTGAGTGTGTTGGGAATTTGAACACTATCAATAAATATACAGTTAATTAAAATTTTCTCAATGTTCGAATTACCTCAATATAACTGCATATGGCTTCAAAATTCTCCAAAGAAGTGTTCAAATTTCAAAATTTTCCCGGGGGGCTTACAGCGCCCCCCGGAACTCCCAGATGTTTAGGCTCGCTTCACTCGCCACCCCACCCTCTTGGGTAGTTATAATGAGGGGGCCTCCACAGGTCTAAATCCGGCACTGCCCCCAGGGAGGTACAATAGTCTCTTATTGTTTATAATCACTACTCCAGGGTGATGAGACAGTGCTTTACCTTCCCGCGAACTTGTTAGTATTGTTAAAATCTACAAAATCCCTCTAAAAACACTTGCCATTATAGTGCTATTTGGAGATATACGAGAGAAAACGGAGGTACATTGATATTACAGGGGTAACTAAAAGTATTTATTGTATATCATTTATTTATTTACTTTTAATTTCTTTGTAATTTATCAGTTCACCATTTATCAATTTACGAGCCGTTAGGGTGGTTGATCTGTTCTTTCTTTTAATTTGTTATGAACTTTATTGTTAAGGAGAAAGTTTAAAAAAAAAAGTAAACTAACCCAATATACTTTGTGGGAACGAACCTCAACTGTAGCCTAAGGGAAATACATTGAACTAAGTTTTAGCTTTTGTTTATCTGGTGAATTAATACTAGATAATACAGTAAATAAAAGTAATGCTAGGATAAAATGTATCTATTTAAAAAGCTAAGTGCCTCTCAGGTGATGCCCATAGGACCCTTTGCTTGGCGCTCACACAATGTCACACTAGTCCTGCTCGCCATGGTACTCTGCCCCCACACAGACTCTAAAATCCAAGCCACAAATTATCCAGAATCAGGCGGTGAGACTCAATGAACATGTAAGTGTGGCGAATAGTGAAATATTTAAGGCTGTACCAAGCTTACAGGCTTTTTAATGGACTGCGTTCAGAGTATCTAACAGCAAACTTTGTAAGGGATATGAACTAGTAGACCAGAGAAGGCGTTAATAGTGTGTCTTTGTGTTAACAGTAGACGTTAACAGAGTGTCTTTCTGTGTACAGTAGACGTTAACAGAGTGTCTATGTGTTAACAGTAGACGTTAATAGTGTGTCTTTGTGTGTACAGTAGACGTTAACAGTGTCTATGTGTTAACAGTAGACGTTAATAGTATGTCTTTGTGTGTACAGGAGACGGTAGCACCCGACATGTTTCGACACACCTTCTGTCTTACCCTGAATGACCCAGGTTGACAGTTTTTACCTGACCACACGTTACCGCTCACAGTCAACCTTTATGTCGTAGCTTAAGTGAGCGTGAAGAACGAGGTCTCTCCTAGCGGGGGGAGGCAGGCTCTAGGCAGTTAAGAAGCTCTAAAACTCCGGCAATACTTCTCCACGTGGTGTTTGTTGACATTATAACACTGTGCTGCTTAAGTCGACACGCATGCGCACAAACACCGTCCTTTCCCAACTCCACGGGGAAGTTATTACCTAAAAGCTGTGTATTTTCCCCTTGATATCTCCTCCTCCCTCACCGTACCTCTCATCCTCAACCACTCTCTCTTTGGCTTGACCTCCGCCATCTATCATCCATTTCTTCCACTTCTCTTTTATCTCTCTCATCACTCCTCTCGCCCTTCCTGCCCTTGTTCTTCTCTCCCTTTAATCCCTTTCTTGTCCTACATGCCTACAATTTTAACAAAAACAAAATCGTTTTCTCCCTTGGGACTAGAAAACAAATTCTCTTTTGATGGAAGACTCACAAGCTGCCACGGGGAGATCAAAGCCAACACACAGGCAGTAAGGCTGACACGTGTATTAAAATGATTCTCAGCGACGCTTGGGAGACATGTTCTTAGTATTTTTGTACACGCACGCACACACGCACGCCCCTTCTTTGGCCACCTCTTTAAGAATTATAAGTTACAAGACGTTTAGACAAACTGAAGATCGAGCCCAGTGAAGCTCTACAATAGTCGGGTGGCCAAGGTCTGAATTTAAGGTGAACTTTGAAATCTAGATTTTATTTTTTTTAGGCTGATCTTAGAGTATTAAGGCCTCAGGTTTTGATTGGCGTCACTCTGGCATCTTTGGGAATTTTATTCTGCGATCACATTTATAAGTTCGACTGAAGAATATTCTTAAGTGTATTCACCTTTTTTTTCTGCCATAATGCCCAGATAATGAGTATGGTATTGTTACGTTTATTAAGAGTGCGTTACTAATCACTGTTACACCTACAACACAAATAATCACTGCACCTGCTACGTCCAGTGCCTGGTATTACACCTTACATCACGACGAGAACGGCTGCATGTTCTTCGCTGCAGGACACTAACAGTACACCAGATATATAACCATGTACTGTCTTGACATGAACCACAACATTCCAGATGACGTACACGCTCACCAAAACCTTCTCGAACCCTATAAACATTATGCAATGTGAAAAATGAAAGAATCTGAAACATTCCCAGATGACAAGCCCCATTCTGATCATTCTCACACTCATCGTGCCCAGGTGACCGAGAAGTTCTTGTTGAGAGTGTAACAAGTAGCCTTTGAGACAGGGGTCATGTGTGTAGGCATAGAAAGAGAGGATGGAATGGTGTATCACCTGACCAGTTTGGGGGATAAACATATACTCGCTATAGATAACAAACTGAACTGGAAAGTACACTTCAGTACAACCTTTGCATTTTCCAGCTATCGTCTCCACCTCCTCCGTCGTCTCATGTCCAATGGAGTTCCTGCGTCTGAGGTTATGAATGTAAACACAACATTCATACTTTTTAATCTCGCCTATGCTTCTCCTGCCTGGTCTTCTTCCTTAACTGCTAAATAACGAGAACTCCTTGACAGAGTGCAGAAGTGGGCGTGCAAGACTAAACTAAACTCTCCCCCTCTTACACCACAAACCAAGAGGCGCTCACTTTATTGACCCTTTGAAGCCCCCCTTCTGATCATCACCTTCACCTCATCTGTCAGTTTAGGACGGAGTTACTACATCACCCTCGCCACTATCTCCTGCTGTCACCTGAGATCCCTCGTCCGCGAATTGCTATTTGACACCACAATTGCATCCAGCCCTTACGATCACGTACTGTAATGAAATTCCTTGTCAAATGAGCCTCTCCTCCATGTCATTATACATGCCATTATATGTCATATAAATACAACTTGTGTCTTTTATATATATTCTGCTTATAGCTGCAGTAGTTTTCAATAAACCTTTTATCATTCTTATAATTATTATTCTACTGTTTTAAGCCTCTTGTCCAATAATCACCTCTAAACTTTGTCTATTACACCTGTCTGTCTGATAGTTGAGTCCAGTCGAAGATTTATGTTCTCCAATCACGTAATTAACATTCAGGTAACAATGGTAATTTACTGTCAGGTGATAATGGTAAATAGCTCTCAGGTAAAGTTGCTAACTAACCTAACATGGAACTTAGCACAGAAGTTGACACTGAACAACAACAACTAACACACTCACAACAACAAACACACTCAAAACAACAACAAACACACTCACAACAACAACAAACACACTCACAATAACAAACACACCCATAACATCAACAATACGCCTCGGGTGGCATCACTAGGGCAGGCTGAACAAGTCTTCCTGCTTCTGTCAGTGTAACGCAGCGGAGCATAACTTGATGCTTTCCTCAGCGTTTTCTTAGAGTGTGTGTGGTGGTGATATGGTGGTGTGTGGTGGTGATATGGTGGTGTGTGGTGGTGTGTGGTGGTGATATGGTGGTGTGTGGTGGTTTGGAGGTGATATGGTGGTGTGTGGTGGTGATATGGTGGTGTGTGGTGGTGTGTGGTGGTGATATGGTGGTGTGTGGTGGTTTGGAGGTGTGGTTGTATGCTGGTGTCACCATATAGGGTTAAAAATACTTTGAATTTGATGATATTTCTGTTATTTTGAGGAAAACTTTTGCAATCTGTCAACAAACTATTTACAAGAAGAAATTGAATTATAATTACATTTGATAATTTATTTTTACTAATCGTTCGTGTGAAGTTTGTTAATGATTTATGTTACACGATATAAAACATCTGGTCGATATGATCTATTTTACATAATTAAGACACCTGGTTGTATCTCATTAACCTGTGATGCAGGCTCTTACGTCTTCATTTACCTGTGTGAGTCTGTACCAGTGACTAAACAATGATTATGGAAACGTTAAATATGAAAGAAAAATATAGAAAGCAAATAAGGCAAAACAAAATAAATTAATCATAAAGTAAAGAAAAGAAAGAAAAAACTAAATACAAAGAACAAATAAATAAAAGAAAAAACAGACAAAACGGTAATAAAGGAAAAAAAAAAGAAAATGAAAGAAAATGAAAGAAAGGAGAAAACAAAGTAAAACGAGAAAAAACAATAACAAGAATAAACCTTCTAATTATTTGCCTCAAGACAACACTTTCACAAATACTTCATACGCACTTACTGCCTCCATTAAGAAACATATAATAATGACTGTGTGTTATAAAGAGAAACAATAAAGTGAACTAAAGTAAATACATTAGAGTAATCATACCATTAATGTTCATCAGAACCTATAGGTGTGTGTGTGTGTGTGTGTGTGTGGGTGTGTGTGTGTGTGTGTGTGTGTGTGTGTGTGTGTGTGTGTGTGTGGGTGTGGTGGGTGTGTGTGTGTTTTATCATATCTCCCAAAAAAAAATCCTGTCATATAATTATAGCGTCAACATTCTCCTTCTCAGTCACATATCAGCCACTATCAGTCACTGTTAGTCTTGAGTCATCTAGTAAACTCTCGCTCTCTCTCACCATCTTGATCATCTGTTTGTCAATTCTTCCTTTTTGGTTAATTTAATGTTTCTACGTGTTTCTTCACCAGTTCAGCGCATCATATAGATAATTGCTTTTAACTTTAATCATTGTATTTATTCATTAACTTGTATTATTTTACTGGTGTAGTTACTTCAGGGTAGAGTTCTTTTTTATTCCCAGGGAGAAGCTATGACACTCCCACCGATTATAACACTTAAAAGTCTATTGTTGTGGCGGGTGACAGAGGAGGTGGATTAGACGGAAATATTAGTGAAGAGGATGACTGTAACTTTATAGGACATCCATCCATCCATACATCCATCCATACATCCATCCATCCATCCATACATCCATACATCCATCCATCCATACATCCATCCATCCATACATCGAGACCCCAGGGACCGATGGAATAGGAAATGAGTGATAACCTCAGACGGGTTCATGTGTCAGCTGGGTTGGTTACATATTCTTCAGACGCCTGGAGTCTCTACACTCTTTGGATTGGCTGTACAAGTGGGTCCCATAGGCATGGCGGTCCGTTAGGGGCAGTGTGGATATAGCACACTGTATACGAAGCCATCAGTACACATGGGGACAGATGGCCGGTTCTTCCCCAAGTGGTAAACTAAAGCGCCAATTTACAGTTAGGTGAGCCGGGAGTACCGAGAGATCGAACCACCGACTCCTGGAACAGGAGGCGAGCGCTGTATATACTCGACCACTGCACTCCCGCACGTATTGCATAAATAATACAACACCCTAAGTTAAAGAGTTATATGACCCGTTGTTAAGGAATAATCTGAGGACGGACAACTCGCCAACTACGCTGGTTAACCAAATCAAATAACATCCAGGTCCCCAATTACTGTTGGGTAGACAGACGCAAATGGCGTAAAGTAACTTGGCCATAGTTTCACGCTGTCCAGGATACGAACCCGGGTCCACTCGCTTTCGACAACATCCTGACTTGGTACGAAGACTATCGAAAAACAAAGATAAATATACAGTACACTAAAGTAATTCCTTGGTAAATAACGTTACAAGGAGTGACGTCATCCGCCTGTAAGAGTGGACACACCAGGTTATTTTGCCCGAGTGAGTAGAGAGAGGGGAGAGGAGGGGAGGGAAGAGGTCCGATATCTGAGGATCTTGAAGCGTCACAAACCATCTAGTTGATCTTAGTTTTATTTATATTCTAGCAGCCTCTATGTGTCTATCGGCTGGTGTAACACTGAACAGTACTGAGAGGAGAGAGAGAGAGTTAGAGGGTTTCTGTCACGTGTTATTTTCAGAGGGACGGTAACCATCACCTCCTAAACTTGCCCCTTTGTTTATCGAGTTGTCTCTCTCAACAAAAACATTACTTTTGGAGACGTTATCGGTGGCTTGGGTTCGCTCTTTCATGGGTACAGTCTGGTGTTCTTAGTTCTTGGACGTATTTACCTGGACGCTAAACCACATTGGATGGGAGCAAGTTACTGACCCTTGACACCATCCAAATCACCGTTGTTCTGTGTTGTTTAGGGTGACAGTAAAGAGCAGGAACTCTTTAAGTCTCCGAGTTATTTCAAAAGACTCTTGTAACCATGTGGCGTCATCAGTTACCTCTCTATCATTACCACCATGGATAAATAACAAGGTGTGTGTGTGTGTGTGTGTGTGTGTGTCGCGTCCTGGGGGTGGCGGATATTAATCATGAGTTTGAAGGAGACGATAAGGTGTGGGCCACAGGTGCAGGAATACGAGGGGGAGGACTCATGACTCTCTGCCTAATTGTTAACCGAACCTTGACACACACACACACACACACACACACACTAAAAAAAAGGGGGTTTACATAATCTACTTGTCGATGGGTGGTGTGGTCTGTTGTTGAGGTGAGGGTGAAGGAGGAGATACGCCACGAGGAGGTTCTACTCGAAGTGTTTGCTGCGTCGCCTCCCAGACCTCCTCGAACTCTGATACCCGCTAAGATAAACTCCTTGGCCCTGGTGATGTAAGTCTCGCGTTGCCTTACAGTTAACTCATTCTGCTCATGTAATCTTGCTTGAATACCTATAAATTACATAACTCACATATTTCCTTGTAAAAAAATATACACAGCTCAATCTCAACACCTCTGATATAATCCCTCTTTAATACATATACAAAACATAACTCGTACATAAAGACACACACACACACACTACTGATGTAACCTCTTACTTACACGCGTCAAATAAATACTTATATCCTATGTTTGAGGGCAGCGGCCGGAGACGATAAAATCAGTTGCATTTTTTCCCTCGTCACTTGTGCAATAACATCGACGGAATTCATACAAGGGTTTTTTTTTTAAAGGTTATAAATGAAAGTTTCTGCGGCTAGTATTTTCACACAAACATGATGACAAATAAGATCAAAATTTACACGCAGTATATATGTTCAGGTGAGAGTAACTGATGTCATTATGTAGAAGATGAAGTGTTATCGTCAGCACTAAATACGTACCTCCCCAATCCCGTTCCCTTCCTGCTTCTTTTCCCTTTTTCCTCCCCTTCCTTCTTTTCTTCCCCTTCCTCTTTCCTCTTCCTCCCTATCCTCTTGTCTTCCCCTTCCCTCTCCTCCTTTTCCCTTTCCCCCGCATCCTCTCCTCTTCCCCTACTCCCCCTCCTCCCTAGTGAGACACGGATTAGCTCTTTCGACATCCACCTTATCACCTGGGTGGGGGGAGATGGGTGGGAGGGGGTGGGGTAAGAACCAGATCACACTGCTTTTGAGTTTTAGTTTGACGAGGTCGAGGTCGGATGATGGAACTTTAATACTTGAACTTTTACATTCGGGATTTAGATAATGAAACTTTAAGGCGTTAAATTTAAGGTAAAAGTAATCAAAATTCAGGGTATGTTGGGATACTTGCCGATTATTACTTTGGGTTAGGTTAGGTTAGGTGAGGCGAGGTGAGGTGTGGTTAAGTTAGGTGAGGTGAGGTGAGGTGAAGTGAGGTGAGGTGTGGTTAAGTTAAGTTAAGTTAAGTTAAGTTAAGTTAGGTGAGGTGAGGTGAGGTGTGGTTAAGTTAGGTTAGGTTAGGTGAGGTTAAGTTAGGTTAGGTTAGGTTAGGTTAGGTGTGGTTTGGTTAGATTAGGGGTTTTAAGAAAGTAGATATTCATTTATATGATCTACGTGACCATTATGGCCAGTCAGGACTTTCCAAGAAAGAGGAATACACAGAATTTACTGCTAATTGGCAATTATCCCAATTTACTGTAACATATTCTGTATATGTGTAGGTGATAAGTGTCAAACAAGCACAGACTAAACAACCGGACCGGCACAACACAAAATGAACTAATTGAAATGTACTTAACCAATGACTACCTTAACGAAAATGAAGATGATGTGATAATTTGTTATTTTTGGAGGTGATTTGGCATAGATGTACAGACCGTCAACCTTACTGTCTAAAGTAGTCTGTGATAGTAAAATAAATGTGATAAATGATAAGGAGATCAATATTCAAACTGGTGTGGATTCCGTCCCGTGTTGGAATAAGGAAACATGACTGTGCCGATCGACTGGCCATTGAGGCAGCAACATAGTAAATATAGACAGGAATTGTGACCTGCCTAATGACGTACATTACTCAAACATACAATTAAAAAACATGAACTCTCTGATATGGAAAAAATGAGAAATGCACAGAGACCTGATAGTTGTAGCAATAACAAATATGACACATTTTGGCGGCGTGTAGGACAGTGCAGGTAGTAGGCAGCTATCACACAGGGAGGTACTACCGCCTGGGAAGATATTGGAAGCATAATGTGTTGTCTAATGGTAGACCCTGCTGCCATATGTGACCAAGTCTCAGGTTGCTGTTCTGACTTTCTACCTCATTTACACACAATTGTCGGGTCTCAATACTATTGTTACTCTTACGGAACTGCCCAGTATGGGCCAATAAGCCCGCTGCAGTTTCTTCCATTCTTATTTTCTAAATATTTTATTTTTTTCATTTCTGTATTTATTTATTTATTGCTCATCCTCCCTCCTCCCCCCGGTGTGGGCCGGTGACCTGTGCCCAGGTGGGCTAATCCCCGTAAAAAAAAAACGTTTTATCGCGCTTGATCTTACTATTTAGAGCAACATTGATGATATTGGAATCAAATCCTATACCAGGAAGTGTAGAAAAAACGTTCTAGAAACAATTTTTACTTCCTCTGTCTATGTACAGTCACGTTCAAGATTCTTCGAACACTGCTGGAGACAGCTGGCAACTCAATGTAAAAGTGATAGGTGATTGGTTACTTAGCTCCCCGTTGCTTAATTAATGGTTGGGCTTTGTTGTTTCGCATTATATTATGCCTTTCTGCTAGTATATACTGTTAATTTGATTTTAAAATGGATAGAGCAATGAGCCAACCTATATGAATTTCTTGCAACACAAACTGCTGTTTTACTTCCCTGTGTGTGCGTGTGCGCATGTGGAGTGTGTGTGTGTGTGTGTGTGTGTCCATTTAATAATGACGTTGTTCAATTGAAGGTGATGGTAATTAATCTTACGAACCATCCGTCTGATGGTGTGAATTAGTACTGTAGCATAAAGGGGATATAAGATAAAGTTCTTATAATATCCGAGCAGGATAGGACTCGGAGCAACGGATTCAAGTTGGATAAGTTTAGGTTTAGGAGGGAGATAGGAAGGAACTGGTTCACAAATAGGGTGGTGGACGAGTGGAACAAGCTTAGCAACTTTGTAGTAAGTGCTGGAACTCTGGAAAGTTTCAAAAGGAGGCTAGATAGATTCATGGATGATAGAGAGTGGTAGTAACTCTCGACAGGAGCTGCCATGCACAGGCCAACCGGCCTATTGCAGACTCCTTATTTTCTTATGTTCTTATATGCCTAATACTTTTATAAGCCGTTATCCAGCAGCATCATTGTCATTCCAAGACTATGAATATTGTCAGCAGCAAAAGGTATTTCTTTCGTTGACTGACTCTGTTGACTGACTCTTTGTGCCCCCACACCTAAATCCTTGTTTCTGACTTGTGTCGATTACGTCACGTTTAGTCTGGTGTCTTTAAAAAAAAAATTAATTTTTTCCAAAAATGTGTATGATGTATTATAAATTTGTATCTTATTTATTTATTTATTGATTCGTTTATTTTTTATAAATGCATAATAAATATAAATATAACACTGACGTTATTGGCGGGAAGGTGGGGGAGACTACCCTTCCACTCCCTCAATTGTAGAAGGACCCTGCCAACATGGAATACCACACGCAGAAAATCACTGAACGTGGAAGAATCTTCGGCATGAAAGAGGCTGGGTTTTCACCCACTGAAATTGCACGAGAATTGGGTTTTTCTCGGTCAACTGTATATTATTGGATTAAGCGATGGGAAGAGGAGAGAAGTTTAAAGGACCACCACAGGACGGGAATGCCGCGCAGAACAACACTTGCACAAGTTGAAGCCATCCGGAAACCGCTGAGGCCAACCCCTTCAAGACTTCATTTTCAATAAGAGAGGATCTACAATTAAATATTTCCCCTTTAACAATCAGGCGAAGACTTCACGAAGGAGGCATTCACCATAGAACTCCCGCCACCAAGGAGAAGTTAAATGAGCAACATCGTGACTGTACATGTATGAATGTATGCAACGTAATATTTCCGAGCAATGTAAATCCTACTGATGACTAAGTTTTCTTTAACTACCAAACGCAGTGAAAGAAAATTTAGGAGTATTTGGTAACAATCATTTGGTCACTTTTCAACAAGTACTGTTTGTTGTGGGATTGACCAGCCCAGGCCGATGTACAGCATGTGTTCGGTCATACATGAGGGCGCCCGCCGTCACGTCAGACACTATCAACACAACTAGATTCAAGCAGTTGCAACTGGTAAGCTCATAAAAAGCCTGAGGAAGGATGCTTTGGCGTGTGTCGGAAACTGCATGTCTGTTTACCTTCTAAAAAGTCATTTTCTTTCGTCTATCAAGAATCTTGTCGTACCAATGTGTGTTTCTATATCTACTATGAACATCATTATACACATGGTAAATAATGGCATATAAACATCTGTGTTATGCAAGAACTGTCAAGTAAAAAAGCGAAACACGTGAGGGTGACCTTAGTCCAACCATCGCCCTGCGAAGTGGCAGGGAAAACTAGCCTGGTGGCCGACTGTCGCTGGCTCTGTTATGTAACATCCTCCCACCTCTCACAGCTGTTGTGTCTACCATTCCTATATACTTATATTGTTTCTCAGGAATATTCAAGACCCTTTACTCACGATTAAGCTCAAGGTACAACCGTACACGACCAGACGACGGAGGAGGACGATAGAGTAGAGTCGCCCTGCGAAATGGCAGGGAACCCGCGCTAAGTAACCGTCTCTCGCTAGCTTCCCTCCTTTAAACCTTCTCCACATTCCTATACTGCGTATTATTTTTCTATGTTTCAATGAATTTTCAAGTAATAGCGACGGGAAAGGCGGTGGTTGATGATAGGGACAGAAGTCGCCGTACAAAGTGGCAGGGGAAATGCATCAGGTGACTCTCGTTGGCCTTTACCCCTGTCGGAACAACTCGCCCCTCCCCCCTCAGCCCACGTATCTACCCTTATAATAAATCCTACAGTATATCTCTTAACAATTTCCAAAGATTTCAGAATCGATTATATTGTGAATTGAGCTCTGGGTTGTGACAAGAGAAACAGTTAATCGTTTAGCGGCGGAGAGGGATTGATTAAATCTTAACGTAGCACTGCAACAATCAACATTAGCTCCGGACCTCCCAACGGCGCAGAGGGAGTCATCCTACAAGGTGGTGTCAAGGTCTCCCTCCCCTCGAGCCTGGCGACACACCTCTGCTTCTGAACACAGATAATGAAGGTGAAGTAAGATACTGCGTAGTAGGTCTTCTGTGTGAGAGAAAGAAAAACTAAATGAATCAAAAAATAAGCGGATAGATAAAGAATTAGACATATAAATGGATATAAAGAAACTGTGCATGAATAATTGTATACCTACTTTATTTACTTCGTGGTCACCCACCTGGGGATGAGGCAAGGAGTCTTCTCCTGGACTATTTTGAAGATCAATACTACTGTACTCTCGCTTCCGCAACTTGTGCTGGTAGACTGTTCTGTAGGTCTAACAGTCTCTACGTGAAGAAGACTGTGTATAAAAAAGACGCTCATTGGCGTGTCCTTTGGTCTGAAAATGAGTAATATAGCAACAGTGAACCTCTGAGGTGACTCTTAAGCATGTTCTGGTGTATACTCACACATACCTGGCCAACACCTGCATGTGTATGGTTCACACACACACACACACACACACACACACATACATACATACACACACACACACACACACACACACCATAGACAACAAACTAAATTGGAAACCACACGTCAGTGAAGTTGTCAAATCCTCCAGTTTCCGTCTCCACCTGCTCCGCCGACTCAAGTCCCTCGGAGTTCCTGCACACGAGCTCCTCAGTGTATACACAACATTCATACTTCCCAAGCTCACCTATGCCTCCCCCACCTGGTCTTCCTCCCTAAATGCCACACAACGTAAACACCTAGAAAAAGTGCAAAAGAGGGCATGCAAGATTATTCTCGCCCCTTCCTACTCCACATATCAAGAAGCGCTCAACACACTGACCCTTTCGACTCTCACTGACCATCACCACGGCCTCATCTGCAAATTTGGTAAGAAGCTTCTACACCACCCCCGACACCGGCCCCTACTACCACCTGAGATCCCCTGTCCGAGAATTGCTGTTCGACACCACAACCGCATCCAGCCCATACGTGCACGAACTGATCGCTATAAGAACAGCCCAGTCCCAACCATTGTAAAAATTATCAATAACATGTAATAAATCAGTGTATTCACTCCCAGTAAACACTGCTCCCTACACTGTCACTATGTTGAAATGAACTGTAGTTTGAGCTGATCCCCATCTAAGTTATTATATGTCTTATTTGTGTCACTTGTCATATTATTTGTAATTCGTAACCCATTCCCCAAATATGTAACTGTATATTTTCAGCCTTCTGGCTGCCAAGCTCTTTCAATAAACCGTTAATTATTATTATTATTATTATTATTACACACACACACCTTGTAACAACACGTGAAGTCAGTTCTTCATTGCAACACCTTTGCTGACTGACGTGAGCTGACACAGTAAGGCATCGTACTTAAAGAGTTAAATCATCTACAAAGGGTTAGGTCATTGTCCCCAAAAGGCTTAATAATTGTCCTCAAAGGGTTAAGTCTTCGTCCTAAAAGGGTTAAGTCTTCGTCCTCAAAGGGTTAAATCTTCGTCCTCAAAGGGTTAAGTCTTCGTCCTCAAAGAGTTAAGTCTTCTTGCTCAGAGGAACTTGTTCTCAGAGGAACTTACACAACCTGGCCAATTTTGATGTCAGGTCAATGTATGACCCAGCTTGGAGAAGGACGTGCCCCCAAGTGCTCCCGTTAGTGACCAAGGAAAATGGCAGCCTTGGATCGTTGTGTCTTGGGGGAAGAGGAGGGGAGTGTGGGGAAAGACGACCTCCTGGCCACTCTGTTAAGGCAGCTGGGACAGTTGAGGAGTGAGGTTGACACTCTAAAGGGGGAAAATGAAGCCCTCAGCACTGAACTCCTTCAGGTAGGTGTCCTGTCTAGCAGGACACCTGCGAAGGAGGAGCAGGCGTGGAGAGTGGTTGTCTCCAAGGGGACTAGGGTCAGACTCAGGAAAGCTGACCAGGGTGTGGAGTGTAGTAACCCCTACCAGGTGCTGGAGGAAGCTGGCGAGGAAGAGAAGAGGCAAGAAAGTGTGGTGCAGGGAGAGGAAAGGGCAGTTGTACAAACCCTGCCCAGAGGTAAGGTCGTGGTAGTTGGGGACAGCCAGGTGAGGTTTTTAGATAGGACTTTTTGTGCAAGAGATAGGAAACGTAGGACTAGGGTGTGTTTTCCTGGGGCTGGGATAGGGCATGTAGCTGAGAGGATAGACAGGGTTTTGTCAGGGGAGGGTACCATTCCAGTAGTGTGTCTTAGTGTGGGAGGAAACGACATAGGAAAGGTTAGGAGTGAGGAACTTTTCAAGAGGTATAGGGAGGCGCTGGGGAAGATTAGAGATAGGGGAGGGATCCCGATAGTATGTGGTGTCTTGCCTAGAAGAGGGGTTGGTCGTGAATGGCTGTCCAGGGCAATTGCTATAAATTGCCGACTGGAAAAACATTGTGCAAACAATGGTTGGGCATTCATTGATAGCTGGCAACGATTCTATGGCAACGACTACCTGTACAGTCGTGACGGAGTACACTTGTCTCGTGCGGGGGTAAAGACGTTGTCTGCATCCCTGGAGCGTGAAATTGTCACTCCAAAGGGGGGGTTTCGCCAGTAGAGAGAGGTCAGGGAAAGTGGGAGTCAAAAAACAAGCAGGTCCTGGGAAGTAAAATTAGTTACTCAGGACAAGGGGTAAAACAGGACCAGGGAAGGGTAGGTTTAAATGTATACTATACAAACAGTAGGAAGGCAGAAAATAGGATTTGTTGAGAGCGGGCAGCATTGCATGCACGAGAATGACGCCAGAGTAATCACTTAAAACTTGGATAGAATCTGGCAAAGTGTAAATTTTTTATCAGAGTACTAATAGAAGGGTACAACCTTTTCACAAGGACAGGGAAGGTAGAAGGGGGGGAGGGGGTTGCACTCTTCGACAAGGATACATTAAAAATCTTTGTATTAATAATTCAATAAAGGGGAAATAGAACTGACAGGTGGGTAGTGAAGGAAGAGAAAACTAATTATGGAGGATTAGGCCCCATGGGAAAGAAGCAGCTCAGCCCATATGGCAGGAAATGAGTAGGGCAGCAAAATACAACAACTCTACATGCATTATGGGATTAACCTGTGAAATATTGCCTGGGACACATTGTGGTGGGTGACTGTGAAATTGAAGACTTTTAGACAGGCAGGTGACACTCTGAAAATGAAAGCTAATTACAACCCAATAGAGGTGACAATATATTAGACCTAGTATTAACAAATAGAGAAAATATTACAAGAGATATCACAGTAGGGAAAGAACTAGGTAACAGTGATCACAGAGAAATCAGGTTCACACTAAATTGGGAAACAAAAAACAATGACAATATGGTCAGAGTCCCAAACTTTCGGTTGGCGGATTATCAGGGGTTAAGAAGGTATCTAGGTGAATTCACCTGGGAACAGTCACGTCACGTCATATATGACACAACAATTGATCATGACTATAATATATTCACTAGTATACTAGATAAAGCACAAGAACAAAATATACCATACAGAAAAATTAGGTCAAATAAGAATGAGCCAAGGTGGATGACCAGAAAACTTAAACATGACATAGGAATAAAGAAAGGAATTTATAAGAAATTAAAGGGAGGAGAGGAGCAGCTCAGAAATAGGTAAATGAACTATCTAGGACTGTTAAGAAAAACGTAAGGAAAACAAAGAGAGACTATGAAGTCAAAATAACAAGAGAATCCAAGGCGAATCCCAAGGGATTTTTCCAGGTATATAGAACAAAAGTCAAAGACAAAGTTTGGCCTTTAAAGTCAGGGAGGGGAGAAGTGATAAATAGCAGTGAAGAAATAAGCAAAGCATTGAACAACTACTTATCAGTTTTCACAGAAGAAATTCGCGAGGAAATTCCAGAGGTGGAACTGATATTTAGGGGAAAGGAAGAAGAGAAATTAAAGAATATCACTATCAGAAAAGAGGGTGCTCTTAAGAGGATAAATAAACTAAAGAAGACAAAATCCCC
This sequence comes from Homarus americanus, assembly GCF_018991925.1. Taxonomy (NCBI): domain Eukaryota; kingdom Metazoa; phylum Arthropoda; class Malacostraca; order Decapoda; family Nephropidae; genus Homarus; species Homarus americanus. The sequence continues at coordinate 79,611 of NW_024742868.1, forward strand.
AGGGCCGGATGAAATTTTCCCTCGAGTCTTGAAAGAGTGCAGGGAACAGATTAGCGGACCCCTCGTAAATTTATTTACAAAATCATTAGACACGGGAGTTGTGCCAGACTTGTGGAAACAGGCAAATGTAGTGCCCATATTAAAAAAGGGAGACAGAGCATCAGCGTCAAATTACCGGCCGATCAGTTTAACGTCAGTAGTGGGGAAATTTATTGAATCAATTATAGCAGATAGCATCCGATCGTATCTAGAGAAAAGCAAATTAATCTACGACTCTCAACATGGGTTTACAAAGGGAAAAGCTTGTTTAACAAATCTGCTGACATTTTATAGGAAAGTCTTCGAGGTAGTAGATAATGACGAAAATTACGATGTTATTTACTTAGACTTTAGCAAAGCATTTGACAGAGTACCGCATCAGAGGCTTCTGAGAAAAATTAAGGCTCATGGTATCGAGGGGAAGTTTTATATTGGATAAAATCATGGCTCACCGATAGAACGAAGAGGGTCAGCGTAGATGGTGTTAAATCTGAGTGGGGCCGTGTAACCAGTGGGGTTCCCCAGGGTGTCAGTACTAGGCCCACTCTTGTTCATAATCTACATAAACGATCTAGATACTGGGATCAGCAGTGACATAAGCAAGTTTGCTGATGACACCAAAATAGGGCGGCAGATTAATTCAGGGCAGGATGCAAATGCATTACAGGAGGATCTAAATAAACTGCAGGGGTGGTCTGAAAAATGGCAAATGAAATTCAACACCAGAAAGAGCAGCGTACTTAATTGGAAGAACAAATACTGACAATGTATACAGCCTTAACAACATCAACCTAGAGAAGTCGACTTGTGAAAGAGATCTAGGGGTACTTGTAAGCCCGGACCTACGGCCTAGAAAACAGTGCGTTAATGTTCGAAATAAGACAAACAGAGTATTGGGTTTTATATCTAGAAGTGTAAGTAATAAGAGTGCAGAGGTCATATTGCAACTATATCTTGCGCTAGTCAGGCCGCACCTCGATTATGCGGTTCAGTTCTGGTGCCCTTATTATAGAATGGATATCAATTCACTAGAGTCGGTGCAGCGAAGAATGACGAAAATGATTCCGGGACTTAGAAACATTCCATATCAGGATAGGTTAAAGAAACTTAACTTCCATTCCCTAGAAAGACGAAGAGGCCGGGATATGAAGTGGCTTCAGTAAGAAAGGAATCAATAAAGGGGATATAGATAAAGTTCTTATAATATCTGAGCAGGATAGGACTCGAGCAACGGATTTAAGTTGGATAAGTTTAGGTTTAGGAGGGAGATAGGAAGGAACCGGTTCAAAAATAGGGTGGTGGACGAGTGGAACAAGCTTAGCAACTTTGTAGTAAGTGCTGGAACGCTGGAAAGTTTCAAAAGGAGGCTAGATAGATTCATGGATGATAGAGAGTGGTAGTAACTCTCGACAGGAGCTGCCATGCAGAGGCCAACCAGCCTATTGGAGACTCCTTATTTTCTAATGTTCTTATGTTCTTATCTGTGTGTGTTGGTGTTGGTGTTTGAGCGTGCTGGTGCACGTGTATGTTGGTGCATGTGTATGTTGATGTTTGTGTATATTTGTGTATGTTGGTGTTTGTGTATGTTGATGTTTGTGTATGTTGATGTTTGTGTATGTTGATGTTTGTATATGTTGGTGTTTGTGTATGTTGATGTTTGTGTATGTTGGTGTTTGTGTATATTGATGTTTGTGTATGTTTATATTTGTTTATGTTGGTGCTTGTGTATGTTGGTGTTTGTGTATGTTGATGTTTGTGTATGTTGATATTTGTTTATGATGGTGTTTGTGTATGATGACATTTGTTTATGTTGGTGTTTGTGTATGTTCGTGTATCAAAGAGAAAGACACACAGTGTCATGTCCCAGTATGAGCATCGTAAGACACAAACGATGGTTCAGATAACATGGTACTGTATCATAATTCCTCGTATGAAGCTTCACCGTTGAATTCCTCATATAACACAAAGGCCAATATATAACTGAACAAGATCCCCATGTAATAACTTATGGGTTTATGATTGAATTTAAGTAAAATCTGTTACAGAGTGATGCCAAAATGACCGTCATTTCAGCGTCTGTGTTGTCTTAACATTTTATGGCAACTCGTCATAGTTCGGCATATATAATGCCGCGGGGCAGCACCTCCTTCACCAGAATACCGAAAGAAATCACTGTCAAAAGGCTCCTACTCCTCCACCTCGTACAGGAAACTTTAAAGAGAAAGAGAAAAAAATGTTTGTCCAACGTTACTCAAGGCTGGCTGGGACAACTGTTTTGAGGAGCCTCACCCGTCTCCAGGTAGGTCACGTCGTTCAGTCACCAGGTAGGTCACGTCGTTCCGTCACCAGGTAGGTCACCTCGTCCCGTCACTAGGTAGGTCACCTCGTCCCGTCACTAGGTAGGTCACGTCGTCCCGTCTGTAATGGGCCCCTGTCTCATCATAAGAACATAAGAACATAAGAATGGAGGAAACTGCAGCGGGCCTATTGACCCATATTGGGCAGTCCCGTTTACACCCAACCCCTATTGCTCATTGTAGATCAACCGTAAGTTCCACTATTTATAAGTGAATGAGAAAGAGGACGGCGTTTATGTATATAAACGTGAATCAACGTCCGTTCGATAAGACTTGGTGTGCGTGTCTGACTAAGGCATCGCACTAGTGCGCGCTTACATAGATGCTGACATAACATAAGAACATAAGAATGGAAGAAACTGCAGCGGGCCTATTGGCCCATACTGGGCAGTGCCGTTTACACCCAACCCCTATTGCTCATATAAGCATCCAACCTATGTTTGAAGCCATTCAGCGTATTCGAGTTCATGATGATATTTGGTAACTTGTTCCATTCATCCACTACTCTGTTTCCAAACCAGTGTTCACCGATTTCACGCCTAAATCTAAATTTATCTAATTTAAAACCATTGTTACGAGTTCGCTCCTGGTTGGATAGTTTGAGTACCTTTGTAATGTCCTATTTGTTTAGCCCTGCCTTCCACTTATACACCTCTATCATGTCGCCCCTCGCTCTACGTCTCTCGAGGGAGTGCAAATTTAGATGCTTTAGCCTGTCAAGGTTCCTAATGCCCGGGATTAGTCTTGTCATTCTCCTCTGAATTCTTTCCAAGGATTCTACAGTATATCCATTCTGTAATACGGTGACCAGAACTGAACTGCGTAATCCAGGTGTGGTCTCACAAGCGCAAGATACAGTTTTAGGATGACCTCGCTAGTCTTGTAACTAACACTCCTTTGTATGAACCCAAGTACTTTATTAGCCTTGTTACGAGCAAAAACACATTGTTTACTTGGTTTAAGGTTCCTACTTATCATTACTCCTAAATCTCTCTCGCAGTCGGATTTCTCTATGGCATCGTTGTTCATCTGGTATCTGGTTTCCCTGTTTACATCTCCTATATTGAGTACCCAAGTACTTTATTAGCCTTGTTACGAGCAAAAACACATTGTTTACTTGGTTTAAGGTTCCTACTTATCATTACTCCTAAATCTCTCTCGCAGTCGGATTTCTCTATGGCATCGTTGTTCATCTGGTATCTGGTTTCCCTGTTTACATCTCCTATACTGAGTACTTTACATTTGTCGACGTTGAATTTCATCTGCCATTTTTCAGACCATTCGAAAAATTTATTTAGATCTTCCTGTAGTTTTGCCGAGTCCTCGTCAGATTTAATAACACGTCCTATTTTAGTGTCATCAGCAAATTTACTTATGTTGCTGTCTATGCCGATATCTATGTCGTTTATGTATATAATAAATAATAATGGTCCAAGTACTGAGCCTTGGGGAACTCCACTTGTGACGTTGCTCCAATGGGACTTAGTGCCGTTAATGCTCACTCGCTGTTTCCTGTCCTGTAACCACGCCCTAATCCATTTAAGGATGTTACCTTTGATGCCATGTGCTTCTACCTTTCTAATTAGTCTTTCGTGGGGGACTCTGTCGAAGGCTTTGCTAAAGTCGAGATATACCACATCATAATTGTGCCCCTCGTCCACCGATTCGAAAACTGATGAAAAGAATGTTAATAGATTAGTTAGGCAAGAACGTCCGCTTGTGAAGCCATGCTGGGAATCATTGATCAATCTGTGCTTCTCCAGGTGATTTCGAATAGAGTTTGAAATGATTGCTTCCAGTAATTTGCCTACTATTGATGTTAGACTGATTGGGCGGTAGTTAGAGGATAGTGATCTATCCCCCTTCTTGAAAATCGGTATTACATTCGCTATCCTCCAGGATTCTGGTACTACACCTGTTTTTAAGGACATGTTAAACAACTTTGCTAAGGGCATACTAAGCTCTTCCTTACATTCCTTTAATACTCTGGCAAATATCTCATCGGGACCAGGTGACTTATTAGGCTTTAGTTTGTCTGTTTGCTAACTAACATCGTTACTAGTCACTACTATCTCACTTAATTTGTTTTCTTCACTATCTCTGAATAGAGTCGGTGCCTCGGGTATCATGTTTAAATTTTCGGTGGTGAAAACTGTTGAAAAATATTTATTCAAATTATTGCTAATTTCTCTGTCGTTATCAGTGAGCTCGCCGGTGTCTGACCATATTGGTCCAATCTTTTCTCGTGTTTTAGTTTGATACATTTGGTAGAATCCTTTGGGGTTTGTCTTCGCCTCCCTTGCTATCCTTACCTCATTATTCCTCTTTGCTTTCCTTATCTCGGTTTTAACCCTACTCGCCAATACCCTATAATAGTTCTGGAGGTGAATTTCCCCACGATTTATCCTTCTACCTATAGCCTTCCTTTGGCCAATGATGTTCCTTAAATAATTATTAATCCATTTAGGGTCATTGTTGTCTGATCTGAGTTTTTTGTATGGTATGTTCTGCCTTTGTGCATTAAGTAACTCACTATTTAAATTGTCGTGGAACTCGGCAATCTCAGATCTCGTTATCAGGTCGGTGTCATCTGACAGGTTCACAGCCAAGCGCGACACCCCCTCTCTCAGCTGCCTCTTTAAACTGTCAAAGTTCGCCCTTCTGAAATCTGGTACTTTAGTGGAATTTTCCTTACGTCTGCCCTGAAAATCTAACTGGAATCTAATTTCTTTGTGATCGCTGTTTGCAAATTCGTTCCCTACCTCGACCCTGCTAATGAGGTTTTCTCTGTTTGACAGAACTAAATCGAGTATATTATTACCCCGTGTGGGTTCAGTTATATGTTGACTTAGAAAACAGTCCTGGATAGTCTCGAGAAAATCCTCTGATTCTGAGTTACCTGTAAGGTCAGTCCAATCTATTTGGCCAAGGTTAAAGTCGCCTACTATACAGACTTTGTTGTGTATGGAAGCCCTGCGCATTTCATATGGGCTTCTCCCTCTTGGGAAAGTTACCCTTCACGTGATCAGTTCATGTCTTACTCATAGGTAGTGGAAAGTTACAGGTGGTGAATCTGAATATAAATCAGATGTAAGAACCCATTTATACAATGCGTTCTGTTGATGAGACAGTGGCCATTACAGAGGTTTTAAATTATGGGAGCCGTGATATTGTCTAAGGTTAGCAGCAGATGGCGCTGCCTGTGTACGTAACTCGAATATGAAAATAAATGACGTCATAGGCCTGGTATGACTACACAGTGCAATAATGGTAAGATTTAAAAGCCCTTAAATATTAACTGTACTTTATTTGGGGCTCAATAATGAAATGAAGGTATCCTATCCTAACATAACCTAACCTTGGGGAGAGGCTCTGAGATGGAAACACACACACAGTCATCCTTGACCACCGACGGGTCAAGACGGGTCAGACGCACCTGGCGCTGCTCAGCAGCAGCCACGTCAACTATTACGTTGACCCATACCAACTCCCTCATAAGAACATAAGAAAATAAGGAGTCTGCAATAGGCCGGTTGGCCTGTGCATGGCAGCTCCTGTCGAGAGTTACTACCACTCTCTATCATCCATGAATCTATCTAACCTCCTTTTGAAACTTTCCAGAGTTCCCGCACTTACTACAAAGTTGCTGAGCTTGTTCCACTCGTCCACCACCCTATTTGTGAACCAGTTTCTTCCTAACTCCCTCCTAAACCTAAACTTATCCAACTTGAAGCCGTTGCTCCGAGTCCTATCCTGCTCGGATATTATAAGAACTTTATCTATATCCCCTTTATTGATTCCTTTCACCCACTTAAATACTTCTATCATATCTCCCCACACTCTTCGTCTTTCTAGGGAATGCAAGTTTAGTTTCTTTAACCTATCCTGATATGGAAGGTTTCTAAGTCCCGGAATCATTTTCGTCATTCTTCGCTGCACGGACTCTAGTGAATTGATATCCATTCTATAATAAGGGCACCAGAACTGAACCGCATAATCGAGGTGCGGCCTGACTAGCTCAAGATATAGTTGCAATAAGACCTCTGTACTCTTATTACTTACACTTCTAGATATAAAACCCAATACTCTGTTTGCCTTATTTCGAACATTAACGCACTGTTTTCTAGGCCTTAGGTCCGGGCTTACAAGTACCTCTAGGTCTCTTTCACAAGTCGACTTCTCTAGGTTGATGTTGTTAAGGCTGTATATATCGACAGTATTTGTTCTTCCAATATTAAGTAAGCTGCACTTGCTGGTGTTGAATTTCATTTGCCATTTTTTAGACCACCCCTGCAGTTTATTTAGATCCTCCTGTAATGCAGGAATATCAACAAGTTCTCGCCAGAAGTTACTATTTCATTTGGGAAAGGAATGGAACCAGTGTTGAATAGTGGTGAACAGTGCTTAAGTCAGTGAAAAACAACTCAGCAGTTATAGTTGAGTCTTACCCAAGCTAACCTTCACACAGTGAGGTCCCAGGTACCCAGTGATAATTCCCTGAGACTCCACGATGGGGAGGCTTGGGACCACACCTCAGTGAGTGAGGTCCTGTAACCACGTGGTGTCCCCATGATGCTACGACACCACGTAGTGAATGAGTTGCTACAGCATCATGTGAAGTTCCTCATAACACCATCTGTGAGGGAATTAATACACCACGTGATGCCCCTCATAACACCATCTGTGAGGGAATTACTACACCACATCAGGCCCCTCATAACACCATCTGTGAGGGAATTACTACTTCATCAGGCCCCTCATACACCATCTGTGAGGGAACTACCACATCATCAGGCCCCTCGTAACACCATCTGTGAGGGAATTACTACACCACGTCAAGCCCCTCATAACACCACCTGTGAGGGAACTAGTACTCCACGTGATGCCCCTCATAACGCCATCTGTGAGGGAGTTACTACACTACGTGTCTGCTGTTCAACACCAGCTCACATGATCTACGTGTGTTAACATTAATCTGTATGTTCACTGTATGTTCCTTCACCTTTCTCTAATGAAGGCTTTTGTTAAACCACCAATGTATGTAATAAGTCTTTTATGTCCAATGTACATTTTCAGCCTTCGGGCTGCAAACTTTTTCAATAAACCGTTTATTATTATTTATTATTATTATTATTACACACACACACAGACACACACACACTATACATTAATGGAATAAAAGTATAATTATAAAAAAATCATCAATTTTCTTTATAAAGTAACAGAGACAACAGGTGATGACCGCTGCCTCACCATTTACTTTATATCTTATGTTGGCAACATAATTATTACCACAACAGTCAGACCAGATTACAGCTCCTGTTCCCTCAACTCCCTCTACTCTGCATCCCCCCCCCCCCTTTCACCTAACACCTCCTCCCTCCCACATCAACATTTCCTCCATCTTAGAAACTTTATAAGAAATATATTTCTTTTGCAATGATAAGAAAAACAAGGAGGTCTTTACTTACTGCTTGAGAGTAGACTACCAGCAGCGTATGTCTGGGCAGCACCAACAACAGACAAGGCATATCCAGGCCACTGATCAGCCTGCTAGTAGCTTGGGCGGCCGGTCACGTCTGTTACACATTATTGGCAAGTATTGGGTATGTACAGTACGGGTTTCAGAATGTATCTGTACCTGCGCCATTGTTGGTCAAGTCTGGTCTTGACTGAACTCACACTTGGTGCCGTCACAACACTGACAGGTTGTTACAACAGTTCACAACGCTCACTCTAAACAGTTTGTCTGAACAGCTTCGTGAAGGCTTAACACTGGTCAACAACACACCGAGTAGATCATCAGCTCAGCAACAGACAAAGAAAGGAAAGTTAAAGGACTCATATCCAACGACCATAACCTGGTGATGTAGTGCGTGAGCTAAGCCACAGATGGCGGTGTAACGATGCACGGGTCGAAACAGCTTCGGTTTAGGAAGGCACGGGAAGGTTACCGATGGCGGTGTAACGATGCACGGGTCGAAACAGCTTCGGTTTAGGAAGGCACGGGAAGGTTACCGGACTTTGTGGCCAACTGTTCTTAAGCTATCTAACCGTGAGCGAGTACGTAGCAATGGTTTTAAATTAGACAAATATTGAGTTAGGCGCGAAATAGGTAAAGATTTGTTTGAAAACAAAGTTGAGAATGAGTGGAATAAATTACCAAACACCATCATTAACTCGACTTCACTAGAAAGTTTCAGATATCGGCTAAACAGATATATGAGTCATAAAGGTTGGGTGTAAACAGGGCTGCCTCGTACGTGCCAAAAGTTCCGCTGCAGTTTCTTTCATTCTTACGTTCTTATGGCACAAAAATGGTGGTTGAATTCCCTGAAGACAATACCGTAATTCAGGTTAGTTAACTTGATGTTATGATCTCTTTTAGAAATCGGACAGCCAGCCTCAGGTAAAGTACTTAAATCATTTTCCCTTAAATTGTGTAAGGAAAAAACGTTCCTTGATTACCTTACAATCTGAGTGCCACTTTGAATGCCATTTTGCGAGCAAGTCTTACGAATACACCCATCTTTAGTTCGAAGGAAAAATAACGTACAAACATTCTAGAGTCTGTTTACGGATTCACCAATATTCTGTAAGTTAATTATTATCCTCTACCTGATGTTAACTCAAGGTATCCAGTCAAATTATAGAACTTCACGGAAACTGTCCAGTAACTAGAAAACTTAATGTACGATTCTTTGATAATTCGGGTCCAGTGAATATTTCAATGTTGGATATACTCCTATAGGTTATGATAGAGTCCTGGTGTAATATAACCGCTATAGTGGTTCCAAAAGTCACTCAATTAGAAGTGTTATCGCCTCAATGTTATAGTTATCTGCCACACTGTTTTATCTTCGTGTCTCTGTAGGTTAATTCTCGCAAACAACTGAACACTTCCGACACACGCTAGATATACTTCATTAAATTAACTATTATTGTTATAAATTTCTGTACCTGAACTTGTAACTGTGTAAGAGGACAGGTGTTCTCTCTACTCTCACTGCCCATATCTTACTTATACTCTTACTTTTCTTGTCTTAGTTCTTTCAATTGTTCTTTTTACTTACTTCAATGGTTACTGCATAACCTTCGTTCTTTTTGGTAGCATGTCGAGGGTCTAGGCACATGGGTATTGTAATTCTGATATCAAGTCACTTGGACGGAAATAAAGGTGAAATACTGTGGGAAAAATGAATACTCTTAAAATACTCTAAGAACAGGTATTTGTATCTATACCTGCTGTGCCTGCACCATAACTATACAGTAACTGTACTAATACTATCATTTATAATACTCACATTATCCTGTGTACCCTTGTATGTTGACAGGTGAGGCCAATGAGTGTGGCTTATTCCTCCACCTCTAGCAGTCAGTGTCACCTGAGTTTGGCAGCCGAGGCCAGCAAGCAGGTGGCCATGAAAGAGGCTTCACAACCAGGTAGGTGCTCCCGCTCTGGCCCAGGAAATAATTCTGATTCGCTGATAGTAGAGGATAACAGCATTATTTCCTCGGTAGTATGGGGCTTAAATAAGTTTATTCACAGACACTGTTAGTGGCATGTAGCCTATGTTGATACTACACTACCTTATTTTAACGAACATATACTGTAGAACACAGTTTTCGTAGTAGTATAAGTGCAAATAAAAACGATAAGAGCACTTACGCTGTACGCCACTTGGCTTAAAACTAACAGCAAAACATTATCGTCATCGCCATTATGGGAAAAACAATTATCACTCGAAGCTTACTGAGAAATATCTGTCGATTATTACTGACCGTGATGTACAAAAATTTGTTCCCGCCCACAGCCAGCCACCTGGTGGCGTCTTTACCGGACCAGGAGGGCCTCAACGTCAAGTTCGGTGACGGGAGTGCCAGCCAGATGCCGTACGTGTGGCTCCGTGACAACTGTCAATGTTCCAAGTGTTACAATCCCGTGGCACTGGGGAGGAGCTTCCTCTTGGAGGACCTCGACGTCAACGTCCACGCCACCAAAGTTCAGGTAACACCACTGACAATGACACCTGATTCTACCTGTCTTCCTTCCAGTAATATAAGAATTTTGTGTACTAGCTTACGGTTGTATATATGGAGCTCTTCTATGTGCACATGTAATACTGATATTTACTTGATATTCCTCTACTTATACAGAGTAAAGATGAGAGATGCTGTCAGTGTTGTAGAGATAATTATTATTGTTTGCAGGAAAGTGAAGACGGGGTGGAGATAGAGTGGAGTGACGGTCACAGCAGCCAGTTCACAGCAGAGTGGCTGTATGACCGAGCCTTTACGACCTCCGCTCGAGCACAGCAGCGTAACAGATACGCTCTCAGCAGGGTGAGTGTTGGCACCCTCACCTGTACTGAGTCTCTGATAAATTATATACCTAAAAATGTTACCTATACCGATAATCACATCACAATTATTTTCTACTAATTAGTTACCTTTTACCTGAACAGGCTTTACTATATCCCTCCGTTAAATACTTTATTTATTGATCTAAACAGTAATTTTAGCTGCTCACGTATTCAATAACTTATTTATCTGTCATTTTTATCGACATTCTTCATCATCCCGTTTTGACGTGATCCTTAACCCCCTCCCGCACCCTCAGGAGCCATGGGGTGTGGAGCACAAGCCAGCAGAGTTCGACTACCAGACTCTGATGGAGGACGAGAAGGTGCTGCTGGACTGGCTACTGACGATGGAGACGAAGGGATCCGCCTTAGTGAAGAACACACCAAACAGGGACGTGGCCGGACCTGACCTTATCAACAACATCGCCTTCGTCAAGCAGTCCCACTACGGGTCAGTGGCCAGTCACTGTTCTCATGTTGTACAAGATAAACCAAATTTCAAGTTAGATGATCAAAAGAACATTAAGTATTGTATTATTGTGTTCACGTATTGTTCCATTCATTCACAGTCTCAATACTTCTTTCTTGTTGGGAAAAATTACCCGTGATATAAAATTTAGTTTCCAGGTTCTGTAATGAAAACTACGTGAACATTTTTTATGAGACTTTAAATAGCATGAATATTTTACGCTACACTTTACATCATTAACAGTTAACGACTAAGAGTAAAAATATTGCTTTTCGTCCCCTCAGACCTCACTCACCAGTCATCAACAGAGAAAACACCAACAACGTCGCCTTCACCAACGTTAAGCTGGGCATGCACAACGACCTAGCCCAGTATGAGCAAATGGCCGGGGTAAGTTGAGGCTCACCAGCTACAGTACTTGCTCCTCATCAGCTTTGAATATATTGAGACATTTCTTAGGCAACCCAAACTTTCATAACTGTCAGTAGTTTGGTCGAGTTCATAGTGTTTGGTGTTTATTGTTTGATAAGTCAGGAGACATTATATAATTGATCATACGTGACACCAAACCTCAATATCTTTTAACAAGAGTTACTCTATAATGTTGACTCCTATTGCAAGTTATAAAGTTGTTGTGTTGCAGATCATCTTCATCCAGTGCGTGATGCAGCACCAGGGGAAGGGAGGTGAGAGCGTCATCAGCGATGGTCTCTTAGCCGCCGAGTGCCTGAGGAGGGACCACCCAGAGGCCTTCCAGGTGTTGACCACCACCGACGCCTACTTCTGGGACAAGGGCCACGCTAACTTCCCCTGGGAGATGGAGAGCTTCTTTAAGATATCCAAGAGGCCGATAATAACGTGAGTTGATCTCTTGTGTGTACAACAACCCGTGATCAATGTATCATCACACAACTGTTCTCACACTATATTTTCGTCTCCTCCTTCAGGCTAAACAACGACAACGAAGTCGTGTGTGTGGCAATGAACAACGGCGTCCGTCACTCTTACCTCGACCTTCCCTCCCACAAGGTCAAGAAATTCTACGCTGCCCTGAAGCTCTTCAACGACATCCTCTACGACAATGCCATCAGGTTCAAGATGGAGGCGGGTGAGTTATGGCCACGAGTGTCTACAACTGTTATCTTGATAACATTACAAGGTTTATTGACTTACCATTATATTACGGGTATTAGATATATTAATTAACGTGATGTACGTTTGGTTGTGTCAGGTGACATGATGACGCTGGACAACATACGCTGCCTACATGGTCGTGAGGGCTATGAGGACTTCAGTCCGCGACACATTGAGTCTTCCTACCTGGACTGGGACGAGGCTCGCTGCCGCCGACGTCGCCTTCAGGAGAAACTTGAACTCTTCGTGTAAAACAAAGCCTCTTGCTGTTGATCATCATTCGTATCACTAAAATTCATCGTTGATGTGAACTGAAGGAAAACGAGAAAATTTTACGGTTTTGGGAGAAGTTTGAACCCAAGGACGTGTTGCATTTTAAGAACTTCGTAGAATTCTTCTTGTTATGCCTACCAGGTCAGTATCGCCATAAAGACCTCTGGTGCAGCTCTTATCATGTAAGTTTCGCCTCTATACTGATACACAAGTAGTCTTAAAGGCGTCACATCAACTGTATTCTTTGTATTTCAAATATCTGATTTATAAGTCAGAATATTACTGAAATATTTACTCTTTAATAATCTCCGAGTTTGATCTTTGAAACAAATAATATAAGCAATACCTTATCGCTGTATTAACAAGATGTTGTATTAATGAATATTTATTGTGTGATGAATAGATCTCTTATGGTTTGCCATATTATATATTTGTCTTATAGGAAAATGTACGAGTTATATATATATATATATATATATATATATATATATATATATATATATATATATATATATATATATATATATATATATATATATATATATAGTATATGTATCAGTGTTAAGCATTTATTTTGTAGTAATGTAAAGGTACTTTTTTAATAAAGAAAAACATATGCTTTCAGGGTATTACTTTATTCCTGTTATGCTTGGGTGTTGTGGGTGAGAGTTGGACACACACACACACACACACACAAACACATCAACTTGGATCGTGTAATATAACATGTAATAGCCAATATAAAATCAGACAGGGGTTATCCTGTCAGTGTTAGTGACCACTTTATCACCTCCTGCAGCTGGAAGAATGTCAGGGGAAATATAAGGCAAGACAACATCATGAAAATACAGCAAATGAAGAATTACTGTAGAGAAAGTGTTTCTAAATTTACTACATTTCCAGTTCCGGAATAATAAGAGATACAGCTTAAGACACCCAGAGCAACTAAGACCAACCCCATGTGCTCCTCTCAGTCCCAGACCTCCATAAAATATCACGGTGTGAAGGTGTGGAACAACTTACCCCCACCCATCTGAGCGAAGACTATGCTCCCTTCCTTTAAATCATCTCTTAAGAATATCTATTATCTAAGTATTAATACTTCTTGTAACACTTACTATATTTACATTACGTGCTTTTATTGTACCATGAAAACCATTTTATCAGAAATTATTATGTAAATAGATAAGTAATTACCATTGCAATAAACATATTTGCCAACAAGACATAATCCTGACAGCTCTGTCCTCTTGTTCAACCTTATTACTGTACAACCCATGTTGTACTGCTCCCCCATTATACTTATGTTTTTCAATTCCACTGTAATTTATGTATATACTTGTAATATAAATAACCAAAAATAAATACATTAATAAAATAAATAAATATTGAAGTGATAACCGTTGTAACATTATGAGATGTTCTTATTGCCACCATGCTATTGTACTATTCCAGATGATACTAAATGTTACATAATACTTCCTTGAGATAAATGTATAGTATATGTCAGGTGCCTCAAAGAGAGCTCAGGTTCTCAACTGGCTCAGTCATGTTAATATTGTTATTATTATCCACTCTGTATCTGTGTTTTTCTGGCTAAATAGACTGTTTCAATTCAATTCAAAATATTGATTGGTCTCTTGTGAGTAATTACATGGAGGTAAACGACGCCTCGGAGAAGATCTTGAGTGAGATATCAGTACCTATCAAACACCGAAATCAACTCACTCGTAAGGTCAAAAGAGACAGACATGATGGCGAGTCACACAAAAAGTTTCGTAGGATAAGAAGCATGGCAGCTTCTGTCGAGAGTTACTACCACTCTCTATCATCCAGAATGTATCTAGCCTCCTTGTGAAACTTTCCAGAGTTCCCGCACTTACTACAAGGTTGCTAAGCTTGTTCCACTTGTCCACCACCCTATTTGTGAACCAGTTTCTTCCTATCTCCCTCCTAAACCTAAACTTATCCAACTTGAATCCGTTGCTCCGAATCCTATCCTGCTCGGATATTATAAGAACTTTATCTATATCCCCTTTATTGATTCCTTTCACCCACTTAAATACTTCTACCATATCTCCTCGCACTCTTCGTCATTCTAGGGAATGCAAGTGAAGTTTCTTTAGCCTATCCTGATATGGAAGGTTTCTAAGTCCCGGAATCATTTTCGTCATTCTTCGCTGCACCGACTCTAGTGAATTTATATCCATTCTATAATAGGGGCACCAGAACTGAACCGCATATTCGAGGTGTGGCCTGACTAGCGCAAGATATAGTAGCAATAAGACCTCTGCACTCTTGTTACTTACACTTCTAGATATAAAACCCAATACTCTGTTTGCCTTATTTCGAACATTAACGCACTGTTTTCTAGGCCGTAGGTCCGGGCTTACAAGTACCCCTAGATCTCTTTCACAAGTCGACTTCTCTAGGTTGATGTTGTTAAGGCTGTATACATTATAAGTATTTGTTCTTCCAATATTAAGTACGCTGCACTTGCTGGTGTTGAATTTCATTTGCCATTTTTCAAACCATCCCTGCAGTTTATTTAGATCCTCCTGTAATGCATTTGCATCCTGCCCTGAATTAATTTGCCGCCCAATTTTGGTGTCATCTGCAAACTTGCTTTTGTCACTGCTGATCCCAGTATCTAGATCGTTTATGTAGATTATGAACAAGAGTGGGCCTCGTACTGACCCCTGCGGAACCCCACTGGTTACACGGCCCCACTCAGATTTAACACCATCTACGCTGACCCTCTGCGTTCTATCAGTGAGCCATGATTTTATCCAATTTAAAACTTTCCCCTCGATACCATGAGCCTTAATTTTTCTCAGAAGCCTCTGATGCGGTACTCTGTCAAATGCTTTGCTAAAGTCTAAGTAAATAACATCGAAATTTTCGTCATTATCTACTACCTCAAAGACTTTCCTAAAAAACATTAGCAGATTTGTTAGACAAGATTTTCCCTTTGTAAATCCATGTTGAGAGTCGTAGATTAATTTGCTTTTCTTTAGATGCGATCGGATGCTATCTGCTATAATTGATTCAAGAAATTTCCCCACTACTGACGTCAATCTGATCGGCCGGTAATTTGACGCTGATGCTCTGTCTTCCTTTTTGAATATGGGTACTACGTTTGCCTGTTTCCACAAGTCTGGCACAACTCCGGTGTCTAATGATTTTGTGAATAAGTTTACGAGGGGTCCGCTAATCTGTTCCCTACACTCTTTCAAGACTCGAGGGAAAATTTCATCCAGCCCTGGGGATTTTGTTTTCTTTAGTTTATTTATCTTCTTAAGAACATCCTCTTTTCTGATAGTGATATTCTTTAATTTCTCTTCTTCCTTTCCCTTAAATATCAGTTCCACCTCTGGAATTTCATCTCAAATTTCTTCTGTGAAAACTGATAAGAAGTAGCTGTTCAATGCTTTGCTTATTTCTTCACTGCCATTTATCACTTCTCCCCTCCCTGACTTTAAAGGCCCAACTTTGTCCTTGACCTTTGTCCTATATACCTGGAAAAATCCCTTGGGATTCGCCTTGGATTCTCTTGCTATTTTGATTTCATAGTCTCTCTTTGCTTTCCTTACATTTTTCTTAACATTCCTAGATAGTTCATTATACCTATTTCTCAGCTGCTCCTCCCCTCCCTTTAATTTCTTATATATTCCTTTCTTTATTCCTATGTCATGTTTAAGTTTTCTGGTCATCCACTTTGGCTCATTTTTATTTGACCTAATTTTTCTGTATGGTATATTTTGTTTTTGTGCTTTATGTAGTATACTAGTAAATATATTATAGTCATGATCAATTGTTGTGTCATCTATGACCTCACCCCTTCTACTGTGGACTGACGTGACTGTTCCCAGGTGACCTCACCTAGGTACCTTCTTAACCCCTGATAATCCGCCAACCGAAAGTTTGGGACTCTGACCATATTGTCATTGTTTTTCTCTTCCCAAATTTAGGGTGAACCTGATTTCTCTGTGATCACTGTTACCTAGTTCTTCCCCTACTGTGATATCTCTGATAATATTTTCTTTATTTGTTAATACTAGGTTTAATATATTGTCACCTCTAGTAGGTTCTGTAATTAGTTGTTTCAAAAAATTGTCCTGTACTGCGTCTAGGAAATCTTCAGATTCATAGTCACCTACAATGTTGTCCCAGTCTATATTTCTGAAGTTGAAATCCCCCATAATGCATAGGTTGTTATATTTTGCTGCCCTACTCATTTCCTGCCATATGGGCTAAGCTGCTTCTTTGCCAAGACTTGGGGGCCTGTAAATCACTCCCATAATTAGTTTTTCTCTTCTTTCCGTGATTTCTACCCACACAGACTCGGTTCCTGGACCCAAGGTTGACAGCACCACGTTGACCTGTGGTCTACAGCTCCATCTGACAGATGAAGATTCAGTATCCATCCGGTACAGCTGAGGGTCGAGTCTTTCACACTGCAGTACAAATAAGGTCAGTCAACATGTGATGAAGAGTCCTGTGGGGATGTCTGTCTGTCTGTTCCAGCCATAGCTCCAGAACAGAATTAGAGACCTGAAACTTTACACACATTATACGGGTCCTAAGGTTGTGCATCTTGGTACTCCTATTGACGGCGCCATTGTTATCAAGGAGTTAATTAACCTTCCTGGAGCAGTTAATGGACCATTCTCTAGAGATAAAGCAGCGTTCTCAAGGGTTTAATTCATCTTATTTGATGGGTTAA
Source organism: Homarus americanus (assembly GCF_018991925.1). Lineage (NCBI taxonomy): Eukaryota > Metazoa > Arthropoda > Malacostraca > Decapoda > Nephropidae > Homarus > Homarus americanus. Next base: position 96,972 of record NW_024742868.1, read on the forward strand.
GTCAACGCTCTTAAGGGGTTAATTTATCCTCGAAAAGGGGTTAATCATCGTACTTGAAGGTGATGAATTAGCCTCTTGAGGATGGTGAAATTGCACATTAAGGACTCTCAATTAACCCCTTGAGTACGATGAATTAACGCATTGAGCACGGTGAATTAACCCCTTGAGCACGATGAATTAACCCCTTGACCACGACGAATTAACCCCTTCACCACGATGAATTAACCCCTTGAGCACGATGAATTAACCCCTTGAGCACGACGAATTAACCCCTTGAGCACGACGAATTAACCCCTTCACCACGATGAATTAACCCCTTGAGCACGACGAATTAACCCCTTCACCACGATGAATTAACCCCTTGAGCACGACGAATTAACCCCTTCACCACGATGAATTAACCCCTTGAGCACGACGAATTAACCCCTTCACCACGATGAATTAACCCCTTGACCACAATGAATTATCCCCTTGAGTACGATAAATTAACCCCTGAGGACAATTAATCCATTTAAGGATGATAAATTAAGTTTGTTTTCTTGAAGAGTTTAATGTAGTTTAGCCTCTTCACTCATTCACCAAGTCACCAGCGTTGAGTCACTGTCCTCCACGCTAGTTTGTTCTGTTGTCGTACTAAGTGGAAGGGAAACCACTATCTAGAACCAACGGGGCAGGCCTCCTCATGTGTAGCGTTGATTCATAAATCATCGTATCATTTCACACAAATGACAGCACAACCTTGTAGTGACGCTGAACATAAAATGACTTTTCTCTTCTTTATATTTACAACAGTTCTCTTTATCCACATAACGTTCATGCCTCAATAGTGATAGGCCTCTCTAAGAACCTCCCGAAAAGAGGTAGAAGTTAAAAGAAATAACAATAACGGGAGACGCAGCAGCACACCTCACGGAGACCTCAAACATGGCAACTCAGCCGCCATGTTTCTGTATAAAATGGGGTGATCCAGCGTGAACTATCATTCCTTCTGCTTGACTAATAAGAGAAGGTAAGACAAGGAGCTCTCCGGAGACCACCATCACTACCACAACAACAATCATGTCTTGCCAGCGTTATTCTCGTCTTGTGCTCTCTGGAGCAGCAGCTATGAGGACTGTCACCCATCAACAGGTATGAAGTAAATCTTTGTTATTATTTCCGGTATTAGAGCAGTAAATAGCACGTCTTGTTTCATCATCTTAGTGAACCAAATTACTTTGTTTTTTATCTCAATAATAAATTATTTGTTTTTATTCTTATTGTACCATTTCCATAACTTTCTTTTAATAAATTTCCATTTCCTACGTCTTCTATTCTTCGTAGATTAATATTCTAACTCCCAAACGTATTTACTCTTATGCAAACTTAAATTTAGAATTCTCTATTTAGAATCCCTTTAATCTTTAATTTATAAAGTATTTTATATACATAGTTTATGAAATTATATAAACATTTTCATGTCAAATTGTCTTTTATAGGATTAAAACTTTTATAAAGTGTTTAGTTTTATCAGTTAGTGGAGATGATGTTAGCACTTCATTAACTTCTTAGTTATTAACTTTTTAGTTAAATATAGTTAATGTTTTGTTATCTATTATTAGTTATTTAAAACTGTCAATAGGTGGTGCTGCTAGTAAAAAGTGTAGTTAATATTACTCATTAGTTTCTTAGTGTAGACGATTTTATTTAACCATAACTATGCTACAGTAGATGAGGCTAATAACCAGTCTTGGTATTTAGTGGAAAGATAATTAATAACTTTAATTCTACACAGGTGATAACTTTTATTTATTAACGGTGTTGATAGAAAGTTAATCTTCAACAGTGGCATTAGTGAAGCTGATGTTAGATTACTCTAAATTCTACTAGTTAACACTGTTAACCTTTAATTACAACTATTAGGAGAGTTCAGTATTTCTAAGTTGCCACTGTTGCCAATATGGCAAAGAGGCACTGTGTGCCCACCTCATATGAACGACACTTTTGTTATGACAGATATGTTGGTCGACAAGAAGAGAGAAGACTTGAAGATGCAAGAGCCAAGAGACAACCTGTCGATCACAGGTTATAATATTTACTAACTGTCTGCATGATAACACTTGTTTATTACACTCTATGTTCTGCTACGCTTCTTGTTTACTTACTACATGCTTCTGTATCACTACAGATTTAGAATGTCATTGATAAAGTCATTTAGACTTAAGTACTCTAGTTGGTCATGCTATTTTTGCTCTGATTGATTACCATTCTTTCTGCTGACTGAAACACGACAACAAAGGTGCTCATTATGTATCTTGTTTGTGTTCACAGGTGAGGAGGAACTGTAATAACTGTAACAAGCGGGGTCTGAGCCTCGTGTCCTGCGCCAGACAGCAAGTCACCATCAAGGAGAGTCCTGTCTCAGGTGCCGCTCGCTCTCCCGCCCTCAAGGGAATCACACCTTCAGGTAGGTCTTCTCTCGCCTCCCACACATACCCATAATGATACATTTGTTCTTCTTCCCTGTTTATGATATCATTTTAAAGGCCCTTATTGAGACAGTACAGAGGTGGTGTACATAAATTTGTTGCCCCTACAGCCAGCCACCTGGTGGCGTCTTTACCGGACCAGGAGGGCCTCAACGTCAAGTTCGGTGACGGGAGTGCCAGCCAGATGCCGTACGTGTGGCTCCGTGACAACTGTCAATGTTCCAAGTGTTACAATCCCGTGGCATTGGGGAGGAGCTTCCTCTTGGAGGACCTCGACGTCAACGTCCACGCCACCAAAGTTCAGGTAACACCACTGACAATGACACCTGATTCTACCTGTCTTCCTTCCAGTAATATAAGAATTTTGTGTACTAGCTTACGGTTGTATATATGGAGCTCTTCTATGTGCACATGTAATACTGATATTTACTTGATATTCCTCTACTTATACAGAGTAAAGATGAGAGATGCTGTCAGTGTTGTAGAGATAATTATTATTGTTTGCAGGAAAGTGAAGACGGGGTGGAGATAGAGTGGAGTGACGGTCACAGCAGCCAGTTCACAGCAGAGTGGCTGTATGACCGAGCCTTTACGACCTCCGCTCGAGCACAGCAGCGTAACAGATACGCTCTCAGCAGGGTGAGTGTTGGCACCCTCACCTGTACTGAGTCTCTGAAAAATTATATACCTAAAAATGTTACCTATACCGATAATCACATCACAATTATTTTCTACTAATTAGTTACCTTTTACCTGAACAGGCTTTACTATATCCCTCCGTTAAATACTTTATTTATTGATCTAAACAGTAATTTTAGCTGCTCACGTATTCAATAACTTATTTATCTGTCATTTTTATCGACATTCTTCATCATCCCTTTTTGACGTGATCCTTAACCCCTTCCCGCACCCTCAGGAGCCATGGGGAGTGGAGCACAAGCCAGCAGAGTTCGACTACCAGACTCTGATGGAGGACGAGAAGGTGCTGCTGGACTGGCTACTGACGATGGAGACGAAGGGATCCGCCTTAGTGAAGAACACACCAAACAGGGACGTGGCCGGACCTGACCTTATCAACAACATCTCCTTCGTCAAGCAGTCCCACTACGGGTCAGTGGCCAGTCACTGTTCTCATGTTGTACAAGATAAACCAAATTTCAAGTTAGATGATCAAAAGAACATTAAGTATTGTATTATTGTGTTCACGTATTGTTCCATTTATTCACAGTCTCAATACTTCTTTCTTGTTGGGAAAAATTACCCGTGATATAACATTTAGTTTCCAGGTTCTGTAATGTAAACTACGTGAACATGTTTTATGAGACTTTAAATAGCATGAATATTTTACGCTACACTTTACATCATTAACAGTTAACGATTAAGAGTAAAAATATTGTTTTTCGTCCCCTCAGACCTCACTCACCAGTCATCAACAGAGAAAACACCAACAACGTCGCCTTCACCAACGTTAAGCTGGGCATGCACAACGACCTAGCCCAGTATGAGCAAATGGCCGGGGTAAGTTGAGGCTCACCAGCTACAGTACTTGCTCCTCATCAGCTTTGAATATATCGAGACATTTCTTAGGCAACCCGAACTTTCATAACTGTCAGTAGTTTGGTCGAGTTCATAGTGTTTGGTGTTTATTGTTTGATAAGTCAGGAGACATTTTATAATTGATCATACGTGACACCAAACCTCAATATCTTTTAACAAGAGTTAGTCTATAATGTTGACTCCTATTGCAAGTTATAAAGTTGTTGTGTTGCAGATCATCTTCATCCAGTGCGTGATGCAGCACCAGGGGAAGGGAGGTGAGAGCGTCATCAGCGATGGTCTCTTAGCCGCCGAGTGCCTGAGGAGGGACCACCCAGAGGCCTTCCAGGTGTTGACCACCACCGACGCCTACTTCTGGGACAAGGGCCACGCTAACTTCCCCTGGGAGATGGAGAGCTTCTTTAAGATATCCAAGAGGCCGATAATAACGTGAGTTGATCTCTTGTGTGTACAACAACCCGTGATCAATGTATCATCACACAACTGTTCTCACACTATATTTTCGTCTCCTCCTTCAGGCTAAACAACGACAACGAAGTCGTGTGTGTGGCAATGAACAACGGCGTCCGTCAATCATACCTCGACCTTCCCTCCCACAAGGTCAAGAAATTCTACGCTGCCCTGAAGCTCTTCAACGACATCCTCTACGACAATGCCATCAGGTTCAAGATGGAGGCGGGTGAGTTATGGCCACGAGTGTCTACAACTGTTATCTTGATAACATTACAAGGTTTATTGACTTACCATTATATTACGGGTATTAGATATATTAATTAACGTGATGTACGTTTGGTTGTGTCAGGTGACATGATGACGCTGGACAACATACGCTGCCTACATGGTCGTGAGGGCTATGAGGACTTCAGTCCGCGACACATTGAGTCTTCCTACCTGGACTGGGACGAGGCTCGCTGCCGCCGACGTCGCCTTCAGGAGAAACTTGAACTCTTCGTGTAAAACAAAGCCTCTTGCTGTTGATCATCATTCGTATCACTAAAATTCATCGTTGATGTGAACTGAAGGAAAACGAGAAAATTTTACGGTTTTGGGAGAAGTTTGAACCCAAGGACGTGTTGCATTTTAAGAACTTCGTAGAATTCTTCTTGTTATGCCTACCAGGTCAGTATCGCCATAAAGACCTCTGGTGCAGCTCTTATCATGTAAGTTTCGCCTCTATACTGATACACAAGTAGTCTTAAAGGCGTCACATCAACTGTATTCTTTGTATTTCAAATATCTGATTTATAAGTCAGAATATTACTGAAATATTTACTCTTTAATAATCTCCGAGTTTGATCTTTGAAACAAATAATATAAGCAATACCTTATCGCTGTATTAACAAGATGTTGTATTAATGAATATTTATTGTGTGATGAATAGATCTCTTATGGTTTGCCATATTATATATTTGTCTTATAGGAAAATGTACGAGTTATATATATATATATATATATATATATATATATATATATATATATATATATATATATATATATATATATATATATATATATATTTAAGTATATGTATCAGTGTTAAGCATTTATTTTGTAGTAATGTAAAGGTACTTTTTTAATAAAGAAAAACATATGCTTTCAGGGTATTACTTTATTCCTGTTATGCTTGGGTGTTGTGGGTGAGAGTTGGACACACACACACACACACACATCAACTTGGATCGTGTAATATAACATGTAATAGCCAATATAAAACCAGACAGGGGTTATCCTGTCAGTGTTAGTGACCACTTTATCACCTCCTGCAGCTGGAAGAATGTCAGGGGAAATATAAGGCAAGACAACATCATGAAAATACAGCAAATGAAGAATTACTGTAGAGAAAGTGTTTCTAAATTTACTACATTTCCAGTTCCGGAATAATAAGAGATACAGCTTAAGGCACCCAGAGCAACTAAGACCAACCCCATGTGCTCCTCTCAGTCCCAGACCTCCATAAAATATCACGGTGTGAAGGTGTGGAACAACTTACCCCCACCCATCCGAGCGAAGACTATGCTCCCTTCCTTTAAATCATCTCTTAAGAATATCTATTATCTAAGTATTAATACTTCTTGTAACACTTACTATATTTACATTACCTGCTTTTATTGTACCATGAAAACCATTTTATCAGAAATTATCATGTAAATAGATAAGTAATTACCATTGCAATAAACATATTTGCCAACTAGACATAATCCTGACAGCTCTGTCCTCTTGTTCAACCTAAATACTGTACAACCCATGTTGTACTGCTCCCCCATTATACTTATGTTTTTCAATTCCACTATAATTTATGTATATACTTGTAATATAAATAACCAAAAATAAATACATTAATAAAATAAATAAATATTGAAGTGATAACCGTTGTAACATTATGAGATGTTCTTATTGCCACCATGCTATTGTACTATTCCAGATGATACTAAATGTTACATAATACTTCCTTGAGATAAATGTATAGTATATGTCAGGTGCCTCAAAGAGATTTCAGGTTCTCAACTGGCTCAGTCATGTTAATATTGTTATTATTATCCACTCTGTATCTGTGTTTTTCTGGCTAAATAGACTGTTTCAATTCAATTCAAAATATTGATTGGTCTCCTGTGAGTAATTACATGGAGGTAAACGACGCCTCGGAGAAGATCTTGAGTGAGATATCAGTACCTATCAAACACCGAGATCAACTCACTCTTAAGGTCAAAAGAGACAGACATGATGGCGAGTCACACAAAAAGTTTCGTAGGATAAGAAGCAAAGTACAGTGAGATAATATAAAGTGGACGAAATCGGAATACGTAAACAATAATATCGAGGAAAATAAAAGTTACATAAATATCCCTAGAAACAACTAAGGTCCCTAGACACAGTAACTAACAAAAAGAAGTTGCAATTTTAATGAACTTTGTTATGACGCATCTAAAATTATATATTATTTTAGTTCCACTTATACGACATTAGCTTCACCTTTTTAGTCAATAAACTGCGGGTGGTTATAAACATTTAGAGTTTAGGTTCAGATGATTTTAAATCCCACTACAGAAAGATAGGAATCACTCCAGTCAGTCAAGAACTCTATACGGTGAACGAGGAATTTGTTCTAAGAGTTCAATAAACTAAACCCCTACAAAAACACAGGCATTGATAACACACCAGTCAGGTTTTTAAATAATGGCGCTATTGTATTAAAAACACATCGAACTAGAGGCCAGATAGTACCCAGTATATTGTATTGAAAATTCTTGAGAGAACAGTGTATGTTCTGGTGGAAATATATATCCGTGAATATATTATTTTGTACAATTACCAGTCAGGGTTTAATTCATCGACCTCATTGGGTTACATTAGTATCTTAAAGTGGAAGTTGTACTTTTCTGCGTCTTTTCAGTGTATAAATTTTATCCATCAACAACACACTTTCACATGAGTCAGTCAGCGCTATGAATACAATTTATTAAAGGCTGATGAGTGACTTACAGACTAAATAACTGACTAACTGATTGACTGTTTGATTGACTGTCTGATTGTTTGGGGTACAGATTCGGAAAATGTCTACCAAGAAAACAACTAACAAGAATAGTTTTTTCTCGTGCATGTCGTGGTGTTTTAATGGTATCTGACCCCATACTTGTCGGAAATGAGCTTTTATGGAGATATGACCCCCACCCCACCCCTTAACCTTACACTACCAACAAGTTTGGTCCCACAAAGTGGATAGGGTTTTGAAGTAGGGGGAAATTGTGGGATAAAAACACGAAAAAACTGACCAAACCAACCCAACCCAAACCTAATCTAAACTAACCAAACCTAATCTAATTTTACCTAACCTAACCTAACCTAACCTAGCCAAACATAAACCTTATTTTACCAAACATAACCTAGCCTACTCTAACCTAACCTAACCTAACCTGACCTAACCTAACCTAAACTGACTTAACCTGACCTAACCTGACCTAACCAAACATTACCTTAATTATCAGATGTTGGAGGATAAAGTGATGCTACTTGTAGGTACTTTGTCCAACCATGTGCCCTTAAATACAGAAGCCACAGTGAGAAGATTTCTTTGTCTTAGCGAGTTATCGTCTTTCAGTACACAAAGAAAAGTGTGTATCTTGACGGTAGAGAGAGTTTGAACCGCACTTTGTACACCTCACAGAAGTTGGCAGAATACCATGAGCTTTAAAAAATGTCAATAGCAGTGGTTTAATTTTCCAAGATACGATGAATGGTTTGCCAAGTCGACGAAGAGCACACCCGTTGCACAGAGAATCCATCTTGTGACTGGCCAAGTAAAATTCAAAGCTCTGAGCATGCGTAAGATTATCACGAGACTCCTTAACTTCTGCTGATTGGCGGCAGAGTTATGCTAGTAATATGTAAGCAATGTCTCCCGCCTAAATACAATTTTATTAAGTCGAATCTAAAAGTCCCAAAAACTCGAAAAATATAAATTTACGCGTTTGTTTTTTGCATATCTCCCTATATAAATATCAGTATAAAGTACCATGGTCGACCTTTCCGAATCTTAACTCTATTTCGTTCCTGAATGACAGCTTGACTCACTCACTCACCCACCCACCCACCCACTGCATGACCTTCACCAAGGCGTCGTGACCCCTCATAAGGGTAACTCATCGCGGACGTTAATGACTTGTTACCACGTGTTCACCTCTATATTGCTTTAAACTTCACTTTTTATGTTTAATAATAAGGGAAAAACAGGAGTTAGTAATACGAACAAATATGGAAAATAATTTATTAATTCTGTATTAACAATTTTGTTTTAATAATATATAAATCTCTAAACACGTACGAATTAATTAACATAAGAAATAAAAAAGAGTCACTTAAATACAACAATAACATTCGATTACAATGTGAAAATAAAAAAATAGATGATTATCTTTTATGTTTAAGTTATAATATAAGTAATATATGGTCACTTATATTATGTGGCCGATGATACACACAGCGTCACTGGTTGTTTACTTATAACCACTTAGAGGTTAAACAGTAATTAAGTGCTTATTGAAGGCATATACTGTACAGCATACGTGTTGTGTACAGTAAGTGAGGGTTAAGTTTGTATACGATAATTATGGTTAAATATTTGCTTAAATATAAATACGGAGAAGTGTTCGGATATATAGATAAATGATGATAAATGTAAAACCTAATAATAAATCAAACATTATAAAATGAATCACGTGGAAAATGTTTGTATATGATTGTTGAGCATGAAAATGTACGTGAAAAATTATGCATGAAATATGATGAATATTATTATCAAAATATATAGATTAACAAAGAATATATGTGGTAAAATACGCAAAATGAAATTTGATTTTTTTCAGTCCTTCAGTTCACAACAATTGTAGACTCCTGTAAGGTGCATGACGATCAACAGCAACGGGACACTTATTGAAGCTTTGTTTTACACGAAGAGTCCAAGTTTCTCCTGAAGGCGACGTCGGCGGCAGAGAGCCTCGTCCCAGTCCAGGTAGGAAGACTCAATGTGTCGCGGACTGAAGTCCTCATAGCCCTCACGACCATGTAGGCAGCGTATGTTGTCCAGCGTCATCATGTCACCTGACACAACCAAACGTACATCACGTTAATTAATATATCTAATACCCGTAATATAATGGTAAGTCAATAAACCTTGTAATGTTATCAAGATAACAGTTGTAGACACTCGTGGCCATAACTCACCCGCCTCCATCTTGAACCTGATGGCATTGTCGTAGAGGATGTCGTTGAAGAGCTTCAGGGCAGCGTAGAATTTCTTGACCTTGTGGGAGGGAAGGTCGAGGTAAGAGTGACGGACGCCGTTGTTCATTGCCACACACACGACTTCGTTGTCGTTGTTTAGCCTGAAGGAGGAGACGAAAATATAGTGTGAGAACAGTTGTGTGATGATACATTGATCACGGGTTGTTGTACACACAAGAGATCAACTCACGTTATTATCGGCCTCTTGGATATCTTAAAGAAGCTCTCCATCTCCCAGGGGAAGTTAGCGTGGCCCTTGTCCCAGAAGTAGGCGTCGGTGGTGGTCAACACCTGGAAGGCCTCTGGGTGGTCCCTCCTCAGGCACTCGGCGGCTAAGAGACCATCGCTGATGACGCTCTCACCTCCCTTCCCCTGGTGCTGCATCACGCACTGGATGAAGATGATCTGCAACACAACAACTTTATAACTTGCAATAGGAGTCAACATTATAGAGTAACTCTTGTTAAAAGATATTGAGGTTTGGTGTCACGTATGATCAATTATAAAATGTTTCCTGACTTATCAAACAGTAAACACCAAACACTATGAACTCGACCAAACTACTGACAGTTATGAAAGTTCGGGTTGCCTAAGAAATGTCTCGATATATTCAAAGCTGATGAGGAGCAAGTACTGTAGCTGGTGAGCCTCAACTTACCCCGGCCATTTGCTCATACTGGGCTAGGTCGTTGTGCATGCCCAGCTTAACGTTGGTGAAGGCGACGTTGTTGGTGTTTTCTCTGTTGATGACTGGTGAGTGAGGTCTGAGGGGACGAAAAACAATATTTTTACTCTTAATCGTTAACTGTTAATGATGTAAAGTGTAGCGTAAAATATTCATGCTATTTAAAGTCTCATAAACATGTTCACGTAGTTTTCATTACAGAACCTGGAAACTAAATTTTATATCACGGGTAATTTTTCCCAACAAGAAAGAAGTATTGAGACTGTGAATAAATGGAACAATACGTGAACACAATAATACAATACTTAATGTTCTTTTGATCATCTAACTTGAAATTTGGTTTATCTTGTACAACATGAGAACAGTGACTGGCCACTGACCCGTAGTGGGACTGCTTGACGAAGGCGATGTTGTTGATAAGGTCAGGTCCGGCCACGTCCCTGTTTGGTGTGTTCTTCACTAAGGCGGATCCCTTCGTCTCCATCGTCAGTAGCCAGTCCAGCAGCACCTTCTCGTCCTCCATCAGAGTCTGGTAGTCGAACTCTGCTGGCTTGTGCTCCACACCCCATGGCTCCTGAGGGTGCGGGAAGGGGTTAAGGATCACGTCAAAACAGGATGATGAAGAATGTCGATAAAAATGACAGATAAATAAGTTATTGAATACGTGAGCAGCTAAAATTACTGTTTAGATCAATAAATAAAGTATTTAACGGAGGGATATAGTAAAGCCTGTTCAGGTAAAAGGTAACTAATTAGTAGAAAATAATTGTGATGTGATTATCGGTATAGGTAACATTTTTAGGTATATAATTTTTCAGAGACTCAGTACAGGTGAGGGTGCCAACACTCACCCTGCTGAGAGCGTATCTGTTACGCTGCTGTGCTCGAGCGGAGGTCGTAAAGGCTCGGTCATACAGCCACTCTGCTGTGAACTGGCTGCTGTGACCGTCACTCCACTCTATCTCCACCCCGTCTTCACTTTCCTGCAAACAATAATAATTATCTCTACAACACTGACAGCATCTCTCATCTTTACTCTGTATAAGTAGAGGAATATCAAGTAAATATCAGTATTACATGTGCACATAGAAGAGCTCCATATATACAACCGTAAGCTAGTACACAAAATTCTTATATTACTGGAAGGAAGACAGGTAGAATCAGGTGTCATTGTCAGTGGTGTTACCTGAACTTTGGTGGCGTGGACGTTGACGTCGAGGTCCTCCAAGAGGAAGCTCCTCCCCAATGCCACGGGATTGTAACACTTGGAACATTGACAGTTGTCACGGAGCCACACGTACGGCATCTGGCTGGCACTCCCGTCACCGAACTTGACGTTGAGGCCCTCCTGGTCCGGTAAAGACGCCACCAGGTCGGTGGCTGTAGGGGCAACAAATTTATGTACACCACCTCTGTACTGCCTCAATAAGGGCGTTTTAAAACGATATCATAAACAGGGAAGAAGAACAAATGTATCATTTTGGGTATGTGTGGGAGACGAGAGAAGACCTACCTGAAGGTGTGATTCCCTTGAGGGCGGGAGAGCGAGCGGCACCTGAAACAGGACTCTCCTTGATGGCCACTTGCTGTCTGGCGCAGGACACGAGGCTCAGACCCCGCTTGTTACAGTTATTACAGTTCCTCCTCACCTGTGAACACAAACAAGATACATAATGAGCACCTTTGTTGTCGTGTTTCAGTCAGCAGAACAAATGTTAATCAATCAGAGCAAAAATAGCATGACCAACTAGAGTACTTAAGTCTAAATGACTTTATCAATGACATTTTAAATCTGTAGTGATACAGAAGCATGTAGTAAGTAAACAAGAAGCGTAGCAGAACATAGAGTGTAATAAACAAGTGTTATCATGCAGACAGTTAGTAAATATTATAACCTGTGATCGACAGGTTGTCTCTTGGCTCTTGCATCTTCAAGTCTTCTCTCTTCTTGTCGACCAACATATCTGTCATAACAAAAGTGTCGTTCATATGAGGTGGACACACAGTGCCTCTTTGCCATATTGGCAACAGTGGCAACTTAGAAATACTGTCATTAACTGAACTCTCCTAATAGTTGTAATTAAAGGTTAACAGTGTTAACTAGTACAGTTAAGGTAATCTAACATCAGCTTCACTAATGCCACTGTTGAAGATTAACTTTCTATCAACACCGTTAATGAATAAAAGTTATCACCTGTGTAGAATTAAAGTTATTAATTATCTTTCCACTAAATACCAAGACTGGTTATTAGCCTCATCTACTGTAGCATAGTTATGGTTAAATAAAATCGTCTACACTAAGAAACTAATGAGTAATATTAACTACACTTTTTACTAGCAGCACCACCTATTGACAGTTTTAAATAACTAATAATAGATAACAAAACATTAACTATATTTAACTAAAAAGTTAATAACTAAGAAGTTAATGAAGTGCTAACATCATCTCCACTAACTGATAAAACTAAACACTTTATAAAAGTTTTAATCCTATAAAAGACAATTTGACATGAAAATGTTTATATAATTTCATAAACTATGTATATAAAATACTTTATAAATTAAAGATTAAAGGGATTCTAAATAGAGAATTCTAAATTTAAGTTTGCATAAGAGTAAATACGTTTGGGAGTTAGAATATTAATCTACGAAGAATAGAAGACGTAGGAAATGGAAATTTATTAAAAGAAAGTTATGGAAATGGTACAATAAGAATAAAAACAAATAATTTATTATTGAGATAAAAAACAAAGTAATTTGGTTCACTAAGATGATGAAACAAGACGTGCTATTTACTGCTCTAATACCGGAAATAATAACAAAGATTTACTTCATACCTGTTGATGGGTGACAGTCCTCATAGCTGCTGCTCCAGAGAGCACAAGACGAGAATAACGCTGGCAAGACATGATTGTTGTTGTGGTAGTGATGGTGGTCTCCGGAGAGCTCCTTGTCTTACCTTCTCTTATTAGTCAAGCAGAAGGAATGATAGTTCACGCTGGATCACCCCATTTTATACAGAAACATGGCGGCTGAGTTGCCATGTTTGAGGTCTCCGTGAGGTGTGCTGCTGCGTCTCCCGTTATTGTTATTTCTTTTAACTTCTACCTCTTTTCGGGAGGTTCTTAGAGAGGCCTATCACTATTGAGGCATGAACGTTATGTGGATAAAGAGAACTGTTGTAAATATAAAGAAGAGAAAAGTCATTTTATGTTCAGCGTCACTACAAGGTTGTGCTGTCATTTGTGTGAAATGATACGATGATTTATGAATCAACGCTACACATGAAGAGGCCTGCCCCTTTGGTTCTAGATAGTGGTTTCCCTTCCACTTACAACGACAGGAGAAAGGCGACGTCCTGGCGTGGAGGGCAGTGACTCCTCCCTCCCACACACATGTACATAGTGTACAGTTTCTCACTCATTTTACGATTTAATAATGTGTTTAGTCTAACATTAATAAAACTAAGACAGAACAGTATTTTATTATTAAAAACATGTTATGCGACTTTGACTTTTGTGTGAGGGTAGAAGCTCTCAGCGTGTCATAATGTACTGAACGATTTCAATATGTATCGGTCTGTGTTATCTTTCATGGACGCGTTAGTTTTATTGCTTATCTCTGTGAGTTATTTTAATACTACGTTATAACTCAAAAGTAATTGGCTATAGAACCAAATTATCCAGTTCAGAATGTCGTCATAAGCGCCCAAATATTGTCTGGGGTCTGAAGTACAAGATCACACTAAGATTTGCCCCTAAGCCTGAGATCGCATGTGTCAGCGGGTCCTTGGCCCAGGTTTCCCTGCCATTTCGTACGGCGACATCTTCACCTCACGTCACACACACACACACCATCGCCACTCTTACCTACAAAACTAGCCAAATATTCTCATCATTATCCTCAATATTGCATCTAAAGGATTACATAACAATAAAGTATTTGTGGTGTGCCGTAGACGTGGCATACAAGGGTGTAAGTTGAACAGGTGAGGCTCGCGACACCCTGGCACCTGATGTATTTCCCTGCCACTTCGCACGGCGACTCACTTAACCCGTTCGTATTAATCATAACCACTGCTTAATCACCTGAAATTAAGAGATTTCAGCGTAAATATCATTAATATTCACCCTTAATAAATATATTACACACGTACTATCATAAGCTGTAGAAGACAGCTTATTCAGTGTTCCTGTTCATGTGTTTTTGAGGATACTGGTACAGATTGAGTGACTGGACTCACAAATGCACTAGAATGTTCTCAGCAGCGAGTTTTTTTTTAATGCTTCGTGAACCAGATTTAACTGCTCTGTACCTGGTTACTGCGACGGTGTTGGAGGAGAGGTGGAGAGAGGAGGGAGGGTTAGGATATTGTGCGCAATAAGGTAACAGGAGTCAAAACACCAAATTGTCCCCTGTCCCCAGTTTACGGTCACACGCACTACATAATGTTGTTGATATGAGCTAGTTACATAAAACACACACAAATATAATTATGCAACTCGAGGTTATTATTATTATTAACATTATTATTATTATTAAGCCGTTGTTGTTATTGCATGTGTAGCTACATACACAATAACTATGTCTCTCTCAATCTGTCTCTCTCTCTCTCTCTCTCTCTCTCTCTCTCTCTCTCTCTCTCTCTCTCTCTCTCTCTCTCTCTCTCTCCGTGACAGGATCAATACTTAAAGCATTATCTTAGGACAAGATTCCTATCAGGAGAACAGCTGGTCCTAGTCAAGTAACCACAGGACCCGGAGCCTAGTGTGCTCTGTGACCTACAAGATGACCAACACACACACACACACACACACACACACACATATACACACATACACACATGCACACACACACACACACATACACATCCCGATTACTAATATTTCTGCCTTTATCATTATTATTATGAATATTTTGTGACAGTGTTTGTGACAGTAATGTTATGAGTGCTTAACAGTGTTTGTGACTGTTTGTGATAGTATTTATGAGTGCTTAACAGTGTGTGACAGTGTTTGTGGCAGTGTTTGTGATAGTGTTTGTGACAGTGTTTGCAGCATTGTTGGTAGCAATAGACAGTGTTTGTGACAGTTTGTGGCAGTGTTTGTGACAGTTTTGTGGCAGTGTTTGTAGCAGTGTTTGTAGCAGTGTTTGTGACAGTGTTTACAGCAGTGTTTGTGACAGTGTTTGTGACAGTGTTTGTGACAGTGTTTGCAGCAGTGTTTGTAGTAGTGTTTCTAGCAGTGTTTGTGACAGTATTTGTGACAGTGTTTGCAGCAGTGTTTGTGACAGTGTTTGTGCCAGTGTTTGCAGCATTGTTTGTTGCAAAGTTTGTAGCAGTGTTTGTGACAGTGTTTGTGACAGTGTTTGTGACAGTGTTTGTAGCAGTATTTGTGAGTGTTTGCAGCATTGTTTGTTGCAATGTTTGTAGCAGTGTTTGTGACAGTGTTTGTGACAGCGTTTGTAGCAGTGTTTGTGACAGTGTTTCTGATAGTGTTTGTGACAGTGTTTGCAGAATTGTTTGTTGCAATGTTTGTAGCAGTGTTTGTTGCAATGTTTGCAGCAGTGTTTGTGGCAGTGTTTAGAGGTACACTGAAACAGAACATGAAGTGGACAAGCAAACTGGCACTCAAACAAACATTCAAACGAGAAAAAATAGACAGACAAACAAACAAACAAACACGCTGATAGACAGACATACGCAGTAGCTATCAGCATAGTTTACGAACAGCTTCCAATAATAATAATAAATGCCATTACAAGAAGATAATCACATGTGTAGTACAACTTTAAGGAAACGACTTATACAAATAAAACGTATAGTTAACTTTCATTTATGAGGCCATAACAACAGCTGCCTCTAGACTGAACTGTCTTAACTGATATCTGAACACACACACACACACACACACACACACACACACACACACACACACATACACAGTACTCAATAGGTAAACACGCACGATCTTGATAAATCATCGTCCTCCTCCTGGGTTCAGCATTGTTCTACACAAACTAATCTGGGGAGAGCATGTGATAAGAAAGATGTCTTGTACCGTCATCCAACTGTTTTTCTCATGTCCGCATTCTCCACATCCCCTCTACCAAACACCCTTCCCCACCCAACACACTCTCCCCACCCCCCCCCCCCCTCCTGTCGCACCCTCTTATCCAGGTAACAATTCAAATCACCCACAGCAGCGGATCAAGAAACAGGAGTCTATCACTCACTCAACAGTAACTGGGTAAAAAAAAAAGAGAAAATGAATGAATGAATGAATGAACCTGGGCTGCCATATTAGATTGAGGAGGTGGCTATAGGCGGTGTACAATAGTGTTGGTTCGTAAAATTTCCAATAAAAAGAGATATAGACGGATTGCTGTCATATATGTGTAGTGATGACTTGTTTGGGTATTATTATTATTATTATTATTATTATTATTATTATTATTATTATTATTATTATCATTACCATTACTATTATTATTATTATCATTATTATTATTATTATTATTATTATTATTATTATTATTATTATTATTATTATTATTATTATTATTATTATTATTATTATTATTATTATTATTAACGTCATTATCATAATCGTTGTAGATCAATATTATAATTATTATTGTTACTTATAGAAAGGAAATAAAAAAGTATGGAGTTCAAGCCAAAAATATACATTACTTTTAAAACTTTATCATTCATCCATCATCCATCATCAACCATCCATCAACCATCATCCATCATCAACCATCCATCAACCATCATCCATCATCAACCATCCATCAACCATCATCCATCATCCTGAAATCACATTATAATTTTCTCTTCTATCACACCTAAACAATCATCCTCCATTTAAAATTGACATCAATCTAGGGAAGAGAAACGAGAAATGATACTATTTGGTAGATCTATTGACGCTAATAGATCGGACAGGTGGCGAAGCTTGTTAAGGTAGGGGCCAGGTGGACGGTGAGCCCTGATAAGCGGAAAAAAAGAGAGGGGGGAGGGGTGAGGGTGGTGGAGAGAAGGGGAAGGGAGGGAGGAATCTCTGCTGATCACTCGATTACTTCTCACTTCTGTTAGAGAGTGAAGCCATGGATTAAGTTAGCTGTAAGATTCTACCTTATTGAAGTAAAGGTTCTAGTTGTCAGCCGTCAATAGAAGCAAGGGTTCTAGTTATCAGCCGTCAATAGAAGCAAGGGTTCTAGTTATCAGCCGTCAATAGAAGCAAGGGTTCTAGTTGTCAGCCGTCAATAGAAGCAAAGGTTCTAGTTGTCAGCCGTCTATAGAAGCAAAGGTTCTAGTTGTCAGCTGTCAATAGAAGCAAGGGTTCTAGTTATCAGCCGTCAATAGAAGCAAGGTTCTAGTTATCAGCCGTCAATAGAAGCAAGGGTTCTAGTTAGCCGTCAATAGAAGCAAGGGTTCTAGTTGTCAGCCGTCAATAGAAGCAAAGGTTCTAGTTGTCAGCCGTCTATAGAAGCAAAGGTTCTAGTTGTCAGCTGTCAATAGAAGCAAGGGTTCTAGTTATCAGCCGTCAATAGAGGCAAAGGTTCTAGTTGTCAGCCGTCAATAGAAGCAAAGGTTCTAGTTGTCAGCCGTCTATAGAAGCAAAGGTTCTAGTTATCAGCCGTCAATAGAAGCAAAGGTTCTAGTTATCAGCCGTCAATAGAAGCAAGGGTTCTAGTTATCAGCCGTCAATAGAAGCAAGGGTTCTAGTTGTCAGCCATCAATAGAAGCAAGGGTTCTAGTTGTCAGCCGTCAATAGAAGCAAGGGTTCTAGTTGTCAGCCGTCAATAGAAGCAAAGGTTCTAGTTATCAGCCGTCAGCAGGGGTGAAGTTAAAGCTCCCCTTCGACTAGTTCTTCTTTAAGGACTCCTGAGGCAAGACAAGAGTCAATTACTCTAGATACAGTTTGTCGGATGCTACTAGATGTTGACGGATAGATAGATAGATAGAGCGATAGATAGATAGATTCTAAAAGGTAAATCCATGTTGTAATATATTGGCCTTTCCTGATAGCTACTCCGACTCCTAATGTACCAAGACTCTGAAGACGCCACTCAGTATGGCGTCCTCAACAAGTCTGAAATCCCATCACGTGTATTTCCCTCTGCAATTGACAGATGTGGTGCAATGAAGTGGCTGAGTGCAGGAGGGAGGGGGGAGGGAGGGTATGGTTGTGGGGGGGGAAGAAGATAAATATGGGAGGCAAAGTAAATCCTGAATTGTTGTAAAATGTAAATAAACTTTTCATATGTTATAAAATAAATAATGACTTGTTGTAAAATGTCTATATGTATTTATGTTGTAATAATAATAATATAATGTTTCAGTGGATGATATAAAAAAAAAAATTACAAAGGTCTTGCAAAATGTAGAAAAAAATTATGTTGTAAAGGATTATAAATTAATTAGTCATATGTGCAATCTGAGGGTTGGCGACCTCAGTCGTACCTTCTAAACGTTTTGGGGATGTTTACTCGTAGCCTTACACCCTACCTGATCTCTCTGACCACCACAGTTCTTTATTTCATCCACTCATCTCAGACTCTATCTTCCTCTGGCTCTCCTACCCTCAATTCTATCCACTGTTACCTCTTCATCTCTTATCATATGACCAAAGTATCGAATTTTTCATATTATATAAATCTCAAGTGTTTTTCGTGATGTTTTTGGCCTTCTCGGTATGTCTGTATTTTTGTTCCTGTCAGTGTAGCTTGTTGGTAACTTTCTCCTGCAACGTCATATATCAAAGGCCTTTACCCTCTTTCTATTTCTTAAATGTTTTAAAATTTATGTTAATGTTCCTTTTTAATCAGGATCATAAATTGTTGTAAGGTAAGCCACTAACTGCTGATTTTTTTTTGTAATTAAATCAGCGTAAACTGATCCAAAATATAACAAAATATAATAAAACCAAAAAAAGGGAAAAAAATAAATAAGTGAAATATATGAAAAATAGATCAAGTTAGAATTGTATACGTAAATAATTAATTGTGGGAAAAATTAAATTAAATTAAACACATAAAAGTTTCTGTGGCTCTAAGTTGAGGAAACAGTTACAAAATATGTAAATAAAAATGACAAAAACTGAATAATTCATGAGGTAAAATGTTGAAAAATAACGTTAATTGTAAAAGAATAATGTTGAAAGTTGCATCATTATGTTAAATGTTGCAGTGTGAAGATAAACATTACAATATTTCAGAAGGATTATGTTAGATATTGCAAGAATACATTCAAATTACCATATGATAATAGATATTGCAAAGAAATTTAAATATCTTGAGGATAATTGTAAAAGTACCAAGATAGTTAAGGAAAATACAAAATGCCTGAAACTGTCCATAATATTAAAGGTTGTAGGAGTTTGTTTTCCTTTACAAAATATTAAAAAGTTGAAAAAGATGATAAATAATGGATCAAAATTAAAACACTTACTGTGGTAAAAGTTGATTGGTCTCAGAATCCATGAAATTACATAAAGTTTGTAAGATATTGTTGAAAGTTACACGGTATCAAAAGTTTGTTGATAAAAGTAAAGATGCAATAGATAGAATATGGAAGAAAGTGTGATGCTAAAATTTGAATGAAGTTAAAAGTAACAAGTTAATCCTAAAACCTTAAAACTGTTAAGACTTCAAGATGTTAAACCAAACTAATTCTAAAAGTAGTAAGATTTTCAATACTAAAATATGTTAAAAGTTGCAATATTAATAACAGTTATAAAATCAATTGAAAGAAAAAATCGAGCGAAAAGAATGATTCTCAAACAGACATGTCGAAAAATTATTAAATAAATTACTACTAAAATTCATAAGAAAAAGTTCCACGTGAAATATTAATACAAACTTTTCTCTGTAAAATTATCAACAGCTTTAAGACACAGGGTTGTATAGGTCCTGTTGTCGGGGCCTCATTGGACCTCGACCTAATATGGCAGAAAAGTTATCCCACTAAATGTAAGTTATTTTTTGTGAGTCAGTTACGAGCGTCCAGCAGATCACGCGTGGCCAGGAGCCTCAAACCAGTGACTAATTAAACACATACAGAAATACTTTACTGATACACAGATGATCTTGTTAATACTATTATGAACAGTGATGTAAAAAAAATGCATACGAAAAGCTTTATAATTTTGCAGATAATAATATCTTACAAGACTTTCTAATGATGCAATGGTAAATACAGACCTAAAATCTTAAAAAATACATCCACAGGCATCAAAATCTTGGTTAATATCTACGCAAGTCACTTAATCACACAAAGGAGAAGAAAAGTTGTAAACCGGAACTCATCTTTAGCATCAGATTAATTAATTATACCGAACAAAAAATAAATAGTTGTCGGGCTTAATTATTTGGGGTTCACACCTGTTCCCTAAATTCCTTGGTTATCATGAGAGCTAATCGCTAACACACACACACACACACACACACACACACTATGGATGAATAACCCTCGTAGGTCACCAGCTGGTTCTTTCGATAAGGTAGCAGATAAGCGTCTTGACTCAAAATGTTTCGGCCAAGACAACTCGATCTTGGATGTTGACTTATTAACGTCCCCACCCCCCCCCCCTTTCCTGTCCTGCCGACCATAACCCCTCCCTCCCTCCTGCATCACATATAGACAATAAGAGGCTGGCTGTTACCACCTCTCTGACGGCGTCCCTCAAGGCACCAGAATAGGACCACTCTACTTCGTCATTCTCATCAACGCTGCCCTCCCGCTCGCTGGAAATATATCGACGACTCCACCGTTGGCATCAGTGTGAACAACTCGGCTCTAGACTACTGTACAGTGCCCTCCAGAATACTGATAAGTCTCCAAGCTTAATCCATCACTAACCATATCACCATCAACCATACTAAGACATAAATTTCTCCTCCGACCTCCCTCCATCACACTAAACTCTAACACACTCTAGGTTGTGGGCTCCACCAAGCTCCTCGGCATCACTATAGATTACAAACTGAATTGGAAAACACACGTCAGTACAACCGTCAAGTCTTCCTCGCCACCTGCTCCCTCCTACAACCACCTACTGATCGCTATTACAATAAGAACAACACCATTGTAAAAGTCATCAACCTTTCGTAGATAATTTTTGTTTACATTTTGCTAATCTTACTTTGTGGTGTGACTGTGCTGGAATTCCCAGTTTAATGACCCTCCCTCCATGTCCTTATAAATTAAAGAACTAAGATTTGTGTTATTTGTATATTTGCAGTTTAAGGCTACTGTATTTGTCACTTAAACGTTTATTGTTATTATTATTATTATTATTATTATTATTATTATTATTATTATTATTATTATTATTATTATTATTATTATTATTATTATTATTATTATTATTACTATTATTATTATTATTATTATTATTATATTATTATTATTATTATTATTATTATTATTATTATTACTATTATTATTATTATTATTATTATTATTATTATTATTATTATTATTATTATTATTATTATTATTATTATTATTATTATTATTATTATTATTATTATTATTATTATTATTATTGTTATTATTATTATTATTATTATTATTATTATTATTATTATTATTATTATTATTGTTATTGTTATTATTATTATTATTATTATTATTATTATTATTATTATTATTATTATTATTATTATATTATTGCTATTATTATTATTACCTGGAAATATCGACGTGTTTTCTATCCCTGTGCTGTAAACAAACACCTAACTCCTGCATCTAAATTTAGTCCAATACACCTGCCAAACACACCTGTACCTCCTCTCGTCGTCAAACTACTCAGGTATTCTGGTAAACACACAATACATAGATATTTCACCTGGTCACCTGGTGGTCCCTCCCTCCTTCAGCAGGAAGCCTTACATAGAGGGGTTCCTGATGGGGGAGTCTGACGTCAGGTAATTAATGCTCCACGCGTCTACTGATAACACACACACCTGGGCCGACCAGTTCACACACCCCAAGCTAATGAACCTCTCAGAGTTTGTCTCCGGTAACATCTCCCTCACACCTCACTATACGGACCTCCCTCCATCCCTCACTGAGAGACCCCTGACTACTCCTCAGAATATACCATCCTCATTACCCCTCTCACTATAAAATTCAAATGCCATCTCTCACTGTATTCTGTCGCCACTATCTCTCACTATAAGGGACTTGTAGCGATGCTCACAATGAATGAAACGGCGCGCAACAAAACAAAAAATAGATATGGGTAATAACCCTCTCCCATTTGGAAAGTTAACGACAACCGGTAAGTCCAGTTTCATCTAGTCAGTTGATGGAGGCAGCAGGTAGGGGGCTGTGAGGCCTAGCGTAGAGTGCGCAGAGGTGCGTCTTCTGGTGGGCCTGGATACGCCACCAGCACAGGGGAAGGGGAGGGAGGGCAGGTAAAGGTTGAGGTTCTGGAAGTGGATTCAGTATTTATATGCATTTACCTATAATAATCATCTCTTCTGAATCTCTATACTTGATATCCAGTATTTATCTCACTCCCGAAGGACTTCCTGACACACAAATCTCCACACACCAGGTAGGAGACCCAGATGAGACCATTAGTATGGACAGGTGTTTCTCCATCGTGAGTGCCTCGATGGTAAGCTTTCAAGTCATATCTCTCCAGTACTGCCGAGGTTCATTCTGTCAATTCATGTTATCCAAACGTCGCGGTTAAAAATAAATATACACCGACTCTTTTTTAACACAATACGATTCGCACTGTGAGACAACGACAAGTCATTAGTATGCAAATAATCTTGACACTTTAAGTAACACCCACCATGAACCTACTGCCTTCGATACAGGTAAAGTCGTAAGTATAATTCAATCAAAACAAAACCCAATGTATGTTAACGTTATCTTGTGAGACAACCTCGTCAGCATACAGAACAGCCGTGTGTGTGTGTCTCTCACTTAACGAGGCTCAGACTCGTCATACAAGGGGACCTGTCCACCCTGTTTTATAGATGATGACCACCTGAGTTTTGTTCGGCATCCTACAGGTGTCATCCCCCTGCCCAGCTCACCTGACCCCTGACAACACCCCGCCCAGCCCACCCCTGACAACACCCCTAACCAACAAGTATAACAAAAACCTTTGATCCATGGAGGCTTATTATAACTGTTTACATCTCTTATAATTATAATTTGCCCGCGAGGGGGCTAGTTTATTGGGCACTCCCTTGCATCCTGTGCAAGTCGAAGCAGAAAAAGTGTTCACAGCGCCCAACAGGGAAGCGCGCAGAGATCATGCTTGCTTAGTCGAGTCAAGCATTTAAGGGCGTAAGTAAGTATCATCGGCAAGTTACATTTAGTGACATGATGAGTGTGTGGGGGATAATTACCGATACAATACATAATGTTTTTGACAAGTGCAAAGTCCTAAAGTGCCAGGCCTGTCTGTAGGGAGGGGTATTGGTCAGGAGGAAGGGGTTGTGACGGCTGGGGACTGTGATGTATAGGGGCTGGCTGGGGACTGTGATGTGGTAGGGGTGTTGGTGACGGCTGGGGACTGTGATGTGGTAGGGGTGGACGGCTGGGACTGTGCTGTGGTAGGGGTGTTGGTGACGGCTGGGACCGTGATGTAGGGTGACGCTGGGGACTGTGATGTGGTAGGGGTGTTGGTGACGGCTGGGGACTGTGATGGTAGGGGTGTTGTGACGGCTGGGGACTGTGCTGTAGGGGTGTTGGTGACGGCTGGGGACTGTGCTGTGGTGGGGGTGTTGGTGACGGCTGGGGACTGTGCTGTGGTAGGGTGTTGGTGATGGCTGGGGACTGTGCTGTGGTAGGGGTGTTGGTGACGGCTGGGGACTGTGCTGTGGTAGGGGTGTTGGTGACGGCTGGGGACTGTGCTGTGGTAGGATAGACACGGTGAGGGTGGAGCATCTTGTCTGAGGAGTCACCTGGGAACTTGACCTTTATGACCTTCTGTCCTAAAGCCTGACCTTGTATCAAAACTGTTTACAATTGACCTGCTGGAACCTTGACCATGTTGACCTCAGAAAATTGAATAGAAGTCAAAGGTCAATGTAGTACAGGTCATTATCCTAAACTGATTATAGTCTATTTTCGTGTTATCAGTAAATATCTGTAGCGGCCAGGTGAGAAGAGATGGTGAGGAGAGAGAGAGAGAGAGAGAGAGAGAGAGAGAGAGAGAGAGAGAGAGAGAGAGAGAGACTAAAATTCAGAAGGAAATGTACAGACAAACAGAGTTGTATAAAAGAAAGAAAGAAAGAAAAAGAGAAAGAAAGATAAAAAAGACACAAAGAAAGAGAGATAGAGATATGTAAAGAGAGTTAAATTAAGAGAAGAAGAGAAAACAGAGGCAAAAGCATTTAATCTACAACATGAATATCTTATAAGACAAGTGACCTCATACGATCATCACGTCCAGGCGTCTTGGCTCCTTAAGTCGAATTGTCAAGAAGAATTTTATGCGTTTATTAA
Source organism: Homarus americanus (assembly GCF_018991925.1). NCBI lineage: Eukaryota > Metazoa > Arthropoda > Malacostraca > Decapoda > Nephropidae > Homarus > Homarus americanus. The sequence goes on from NW_024742868.1 coordinate 121,945, forward strand.
CTCTTGGTACGTACGTCGTGCCTAATATCTACTTCACACACACACACACACACACACACACACACACACACACGTTTTAGAGTACAAGTGTTTCAACATGGAGGTGACACTTGATTCATTAGGTTAGGTTAGGTTAGGTTAGGTTAGGTTACGTTAGGTTATAGTGGTCTAGTGTGTTGATATAGTGGTCTAGCAATTAAGGTCCACATGCGACTATCTCTACACTAAGGACCGCATGCGACTATCTCTACACTAAGGTCCGCATTTGACTACAAATAACAGAAGTTAAGGAAAAGGTTCACATGAATCAAATAAAGAAAAATAAACAGAATGAAACACAGAGAGGTTTTGGGTATTCAGATCATCAATGGAACAGACGCAAGCAACAAGAGACCATGAAGGTAAACAAACATGTAATAAGGCCTCATTTTACCTGAAAGAGACAGGTGAAAATGACCCCTGGTAAGACAAACGCTCTCACTTTCACTCAAGACTCAGATAGTGAGTGTAAGTAGGTCATGTGGATGTGTTCAGAAAATGTTTTATAAAGTACCAAAACATCCCATGTACTCGTCGCTGTGGTCCTCACGCCTCCAACCACCAGTGTGTTGCTTGCTGTACCCGTACACAACCAAGGCCCCCACAGAAGCTTTCCCATATTAAGTTAATCCAAGAAGCCTCGTGTTTCCCCATGACTGTGATGTTACGTTAGTTACAAACCGATGAGGAAAAATAAATAAAGTTGTAAAGAGGAACGAGGCGCCAGGAAGATAATGCAGAAACTGGAGAATGCTTTGTATTAACACTCCATGGCGCAGCGAGGACAACATGTTTCACTCACCACTCACAAAACTCAATATTTACCAATTACACTTTGTAAAGTAGCGATCTACCACCAATTACATTTCAGGACGCTATCATCCTCCCAAATTCTGAAATAAATATGTTAGGCTTCACCATTTCCTCCAATATGTCCTGGAAATCACACATCCTTAGTATAACTAAAGCCGCCTCCCGAAAGTTGGGAATGCTGTACAGATGCCGTAGCTACTTCACCCCTGAGCAGTTGCTCCAAGTATATAAGGGATTCATTCGTCCTAACTTGGAGTACTGCTCTCATATCTGGGGTGGCTCTTCTTCTGTCCAACTATTAGATAGGGTGGAATCAAAGGCATTTCGTCATATTAACTCTCCTCCTTTAGTCGATAATCTCTCTCCCCTTTCTCTTCGCCGCAATGTTGCTTCACTCTCTCTCTTTTACAGGTACTTTAACGGGCAATGTTCAGTGGATTTGGCATCCTGTGTACCGCCGGCAAGGCCGTGGGTTCGCAACACACGTCTTGCCTGCAGTGCCCACCTTTTCTCTGTGGATGTCGGTCACACGAGAATAACCCGTTATAGTACCTCCTTCTTTCCTCACACAGCCAAACTGTGGAATGCTCTGCCTTCTTCTGTGTTTCCATGCTCTTACAATCTGTCTCACTTTAAAAAGCTGGTTTTCCGGCATCTTTGTGGTGTAGATTAAGACAGTATAACTTTTTTTCTATATTTTCAATTTCTTTCCGTTCTTTTTTTACGCCCCCCAGGCTCCGTTGTGGGTCGTTTGACCTCCTTCAGTTTGCAACTTTGTCTCTCATTTGTGCTGTTGCACGTCAACATTAATTCCGGGTGCACCTTCACGTACAGCAGTGGCGTGGCAGTGAAATGGCTCCTGCAGTGCAGCATGAGGAAAACCTGCTGAAAACAACGCACTGCACACGGAGCAAAATAACAAAGCATTTATCCCTTTCTCACGACACACAATTGGGATATTTGGGGATCTTACAGTAGTATGTTGTTCCCGAGTAAACAGTCCGTCGGCAACACTAAGCGGTAAGGTTGTACTCTCTCGCCACACCTCATCCTATAGGTACTGGACTAACAATAACGTGGGTGATGGCACAAGACCTCCTCTATAGTGTGATGGCACAAGACCTCCTCTATAGTGTGATGGCGCAAGACCTCTATAGTGTGATGGCACAAGACCTCCTCTATAGCGTGACGGCACAAGACCTCCTATATTGTGTGATGGCACAAGACCTCCTCTATAGTGTGATGGCGCAAGACCTCTATAGTGTGATGGCACAAGACCTCCTCTATAGTGTGATGGCGCAAGACCTCTATAGTGTGATGGCACAAGACCTCCTCTATAGCGTGATGGCACAAGACCTTCTCTATAGTGTGATGGCACAAGACCTCCTCTATAGTGTGATGGCGCAAGACCTGTACAGTGTGGTGATGTTTAGTTGTTGACAAAGTCTTAATTTGAACAAACTGTAAAGTAATAATATAAATATTATCACAAGTTTCCATAAATGAAATCCATCATTATTAAAAACATTAGGGTTAACAATACGATTTTACAATGAGTAAAATTATTTTATTATTATTATTATTATTATTATTATTATTATTATTATTATCATTATTATTATTATTATTATTATCATTATTATTATTATTATTAAAAACTTGCAAAAAATGACAAAATATTTAGGTAGTTAACTAAATTCTACAGTTGGCATTATGAGAGCCAGCATTTGCGTTTCATTGCTGCTAAGGGTTATTACCACACATCCGACTGGACCAATCATAATCACTCTCTGGGTGACTCTTTTTCCCTGCAGCCAATTATAATCGTCCTCCTCTATCGTGTCAAAAATCTGCGAACTTTTCCAAACCGGATCAGATTAGGTCGTAGCTAATGCAATACTGGTGTGTGTGTGTGTAATAATAATTAACGGTTTATTCACAAATACAGTAGCCATAAGCTGAAAATATACTAATATATGCTAATGATATAAATGGGGAGAGGGTCATTTAACAAGGCATTTCAGCACAATTACAGTACAAAGGTGAGATTGACTAGAAGTGAACACACAGGTTATCTACACTGGCTGGAATTGGGCTATTCTTATAGTGAACAGTACGTGGTCGTGTGGGTTAGATACAATTGTAGTGTCGAACAGCAATTAGCAGACGAGGGAACTCAAGTGGAAGCAGGAGACGTCGAAGAGGATGGTGTAGCAGATTCTTCCCAAACTTATAGATGAAATCAATGGTGATGAGCAGAGAGAGATTTGAGAGGTTAAGAAGCACCGCCTGATATGTGATGGAGAAGAGAGAGAGAGAGAATAGTCTTGTACGCCTTCTACCGCACTGCTTCTCGGAGACCAGGCAGGGGAAGCATTGGCGAGTTCAGGAAGTGTGAATGTGCAAACACCCAGGAGCCCTATACTCATACTCACAGCCCTGAAACTTGTTGAAGTCTATACCACTGACAGTCTCATCATCACTGACAATTATCCTCACTACTTGCTCCTGATACCCTCAACTCATATTGTTACCCGCTTTTCTCTACAGACAGACACAAACATGCGTTCCTTGTTGACGAACGTGGTGTCAGGGTTCCCCTCTCACATAGGCCTCAGTGAACATGATAGGATTACTCCAGATACCTGAAGGTGAGCACTTGTTCAATGAATTGTCACAACAGGCTTAGCGGGTTTGACATAGAGAGTGCGAGATGAATATTATTTTGGCGAGTACAGACATACGTGGAGAGTTATAGGTTGTTAATACTGTAGGGTAGTAATTTGAAGGAGATCGTCGGCGTTTAGCGAGTAGGGTTGAGGAATGCTGCCTTGAGCCGTGGCTATTATGAGTTTCGACTTAGAGTAGTAACTCTGGAAACAAACTCGAGCCTGTTGAGGAGAGAGGTAGTTTACCCTTCACGTCCATGTGGGTGCTGAGGCCCCCAAGGATCTCATTCCTATTGTCTTTGTCAAATGAAACCCTGGAAGTTGACGAAGAGGGAGATTTAGGTTGAAGTGTTTCGTCAAGTAGTGGAGCAGTGGTCGTCCCTGGGGGCAACCATGCAGGTCAGGTGTAGGTGTGGGTCAATGTTCTAGTGCAAGCTATGGCGGGTCATTCTCTTCATTATCTTGGTGAAGCATAAGACTAAAGATATTGGGAACGATTCGTAGTGTTTGCCAGGCATGGGTAAAGGGATGGTGGCGGCAGTGTTTCATACACAAGTCAGCTGTCCTGTGGCACATGAGAGATTAAATAAACAAAGGAGGGACGGAGAAGGGGAAAGGGAAGGGAGGGGGGGGGTGGGTTACCAGGAGTGGCAGCCTGTGGTCACCTGCCAACCTCACTTCACACAGGTCACCTCAACTGACCGCCACAGATAAAAACACGATCCTAATTGCAAGAACAAGAGACAGTGGGTTAATGAGAGACCCAACTAGTTTCCAAGACATAGAAATAGCCTCAGACTAGACTAGCTAAACCAGGTTAAGAACATAAGAATGGAGGAAACTGCAGCGGGCCTGTTGACCCTTACTGGGCAGTCCCGTTTATACCCAACCCCTATTGCTCATATAAGCATCCAACCTATGTTTGAAGCTATCCAGCGTATTCCAGTTAATGATGATATTTGGTAACTTGTTCCATTCATCCACTACTCTGTTTCCAAACCAGTGTTTACCTATTTCACGCCGAAATCTAAATTTGTCTAATTTAAAACCATTGTTACGAGTTTGCTCCTGGTTGGATAGTTTAAGTACCTTTGTAATGTCCACTTTGCTTAACCCTGACTTCCATTTATACACCTCTATCATGTCGCCCCTCACTCTACGTCTCTCGAGGGAGTGCAAATTAAGATGCTTTAACCTGTCTCTGTATTCAAGGTTCCTAATGCCCGGGATTAGTCTTGTCATTCTCCTTTGGATTCTTTCCAATGATTCTATATCCATTCTGTAATACGGTGACCAGAACTGAACTGAGTAATTCAGGTGAGGTCTCACAAGCTCTAGATATAATTTTAAGATGACCTCGCTAGTCTTGTAACTAACACTCCTTTGTATGTACCCAAGCACTTTATTAGCCTTGTTACGAACAAAAACACATTGTTTACTTGGCTTAAGATTCCTACTTATCACTACTCCTAAATCTCTCTCTCAGTCAGATTCCACAATGGCATCGTTTTTCCTCTGGTAACTGGTTTCCCTGTTTACATCTATACCGAGAACTTTACATTTGTCCACATTGAATTTCATCTGCCATTTTTCCGACCATTCGAAAAATTTGTTTAGATCTTCCTGTAGTTTTGCAGAGTCCTCGTCAGATTTAATTACACGTCCTATTTTAGTGTCATCAGCAAATTTACTTTTGTTGCTGTCTATGCCGATATCTATGTCGTTTATGTATATAATAAATAATAATGGTCCAAGTACTGAGCCTTGGGGAACTCCGCTAGTGACATTGCTCCAATGCGATTTAGTGCCGTTTATGCTCACTAGCTGTTTCCTGTCCCGTAACCACGCCCTAATCCATTTAAGGATATTACCTTTGATGCCATGCGCTTCTACCTTTCTAATTAGTTTTCGTGGGGGACTCTGTCGAAGGCTTTGCTAAAGTCGAGATATACCACATCATAATTGTGTCCCTTGTCCACCGATTCGAAAACTGATGAAAAGAATGTTAATAGATTAGTTAGACAAGAACGTCCGCTTGTGAAGCCATGTTGGGAATCATTGATCAACTTGTGCTTCTCCAGGTGGTTTCGAATAGAGTTTGAAATAATTGATTCTAGTAATTTACCTACTATTGATGTTAGACTGATTGGGCGGTAGTTAGAGGATAGTGATCTATCCCCCTTCTTGAAAATCGGTATTACATTCGCTATCCTCCAGGATTCTGGTACGACACCTGTTTTTAATGACATGTTAAACAACTTTGCTAAGGGCATACTAAGCTCTTCCTTACATTCCTTTTATACTCTGGGAAATATCTCATCAGGACCAGGTGACTTATTAGGCTTCAGTTTGTCTATTTGCTTATTAACATCGTTACTAGTCACTACTATCTCGCTTAATTTGTTTTCTTCACTATCTCTGTATAGTCGGTGCCTCGGGTATCATGTTTAAATTTTCGGTGGTGAAAATTGTTGAAAAATATTTATTCAGATTATTGCTCATTTCTCCGTCGTTATCAGTTAGCTCGCCGGTATCTGAACTTGTGGTTTGTTTTCGCCTCCCCAGCTACCTTCAGTTCATAGTTCCTCTTGGCTTTTCTTATCTCGGTCTTAACCCTACCGGCCAATACCTTATAATACTCCCGGAGGTAAAATTCGCCACGATTTATCCTTCTACCTATAGCCTTCCTTTGGCCAATAATGTTCTTTAAATAAATATTTATCCATTTAGGGTCATTGTTGTCTGATCTGAGTTTTTTGTATGGTATGTTCTGTCTTTGTGCATTAAGTAACTCGTTACTTAAATTGTCGTGAAACTCGGCAATCTCAGATCTCGTTATCAGGTCGGTGTCATCTGTCAGGTTCACATCCAAGCGTGACACCGCCTCTCCCAGCTGCCTCTTTAAACTATCAAAGTTTGCCCTTCTGAAATCTGGGACTTTAATGGAATTCCCTTTACGTCTGATCTGAAAATCTAACTGGAATCTAATTTCTTAGTGATCGCTGTTTGCAAGTTCGTTCTCTACCTCGACATTGCTAATGAGGTTTTCTCTGTTCGACAGAACTAAATCGAGTATATTATTACCCCGGGTGGGTTCGGTTATATGTTGACTTAGGAAACAGTCCTGGATAGGGATCCCTCCCTTAGTCCTAATACGATCTATAACTGCCTTGAACTTATCAAGAAGACTGACTCAGACTGATGATGATGATGATAAGGAAGCAAATAGGGAAGACATTATTATTATTATTTTACTGGCTGATGTTATGAAGCACTAGACGGGACAGAAACTGAGAGTAATGATTGGTAAGCCTTAAACTTACCGCTGCGTCTTGAACCACTGTCCTGTACCAATAAGAGGTCGATTCGAGTCGTTAACCAGCCTACACTAACTGGTTTGTTCTCTGGACTGAATCATGACTGACTGACTGACTGAATGGCCTCTCCTCCTCCCATCTCCATCCTTCCGACTGCACTGATCTAATGACCTTGTGGTTGTCAGGGTCAAAATAAAGGTCAAGGTGAAGAGGTCAAGCGTAGAATGACCTTTCTTTCTACCCCCCTCCCCTTCTACATGACCCCATGACCCCACAACTGACCTTCTAACACGTCATTCCCGAACTAAGGGTCAGGACGTGGAGTGTCAGTCGTCAGAAAAGACCAACATGTTTCACCGAGAATCCTAATTCCTACCCCCCCCCTCTCTCTCTCTCTCTCCTTCTGTCTTCATCTTCCCTTTCCTTTATTTTACACCTCTTTCCTCTCCCACCCCTTCCGACACTCATTCTATGCACACACACACACACACACACACACACACACACATCGTGGGGACCGTCATACCTTAACCAGATCATACAAGATCGTCCTGACTGATAAGTGAAAGATATGGGGCAAGTGCAGTGTTGGCTTCCCGGTACTTGATACGATCGGGCAGGCAACACCAGGTAAAAATGACCTATGTAGATTTAATTGTACATTTCCTGATGTTTCTACCTACCGTCCTACCTAACTTATACCTAACCTACCTTTACCTACCTACCTATCTACCTACTTTACCTACCTACCTATCTACCTACTTTACCTACCTACCTATCTACCTACTTTACCTACCTACCTACCTACCTACCTACCTACCTACCTACCTACCTACCTACCTACCTACCTAGTATACCTTACCCACCCTCCTACCGACCTAACCTAACCTAACCTAACCATGATCCCAAAATAGAAATTAATTAATGATCAAACCCTTTAGTCTTATATATAAGAATTATTATAGGAGAAAAAACATTAACATGAGGATTATAGACCAGGAAATGTATATATATAATTTGTTATATTATTTTGCAGGGTTAACACATATATTGTAATGTTTGGTGTTTATGATGAAGTTGTGAGTGAGTGAGTACAGTATAATAACTTGAAGAGAAAATTGGGTAAATTAACATAATTTTGATTTACTTATACTACTACTACTACTACTACTACTACTACTACTACTACTACTTTTTTTTTTTAACGTGGCCTCCAGCCTCCCCCAATAGCCACACCTTCGCCACCATTTATTTACCTTAATATTAAATATCCTAATACATAAGAAACTATCCTATCTGTGTTAAATTAGTTGAGCCGCAGATCCATGCGGCATTCAGTGACTGTAGCCTCATAGTCGATATCTGCAGCAGTTGTCGGAGTAGGGGCAGAAGCTCTCGTTCCCCTGAGGCAGAGCAAAGCCGACCGAAGGAGAGAGAAGGACAGTCGACATCTCATCCAGGCTGTGACATAACTTCTGGGCTGCTGCTTCTGTTCGGAGATCAGCTCCGCGAGTCTGGCGTAGAAACATCTTGCACTTGGGCCCATCCCACCAGAGGTTGTGAACACTAGAGTGAAGCTGCCTTGTCAACATTTTGAATTCTCTCCCCATATGCCCTTCTCTTGTCGTTCTCGTTCCTCCTATGCGCAGCATCGAGAGCTAGGTTACGGTGACAAACGGCCATGGGATCAAAAATCCTGATGTCGAAGAAAGCTCGCTGTCCCCGCGTCCAGAATCCTCGAGCACTGACGTCCACACGGGCTTCGTTAGATGTGTTTGAGGTCCTGTTTGAGGTCCTGTTTGAGTACTACTACTTTTTAATTTTTTTATTTATTTTTATTATTTTTTTAGTTTTTATTACTACTACTACTACTACTACTACTACTACTTCTACTACTACTACTAATAATAATACTAATACAACAAAGTGTAACACAAAACAAGCACAGATAATATGTACTTACGAAGCCTTACTAATAAATATCCCTGATTCAAATTTTTATATGACAAAAAACAACCAATATTTATATTCAAAGTTATTTCAGTATTACATATTGTTTATGGTGACTTAGGTATGGTATATTATGTCGTAAATTTTAGCTGTAAAATATCCCTGTCTTGTGGGATGAGGAAGGTATAGTTTAGGCAGTGAGAATACATACATACATACATACATACATACATACATACATACATACATACATACATAGATAGATAAATTCTTTAGTTGTCTGGCTTTATTAACCATTACTCTTACAGTTTTCATATATAGTGAATCCTCTATATAATGGACTTCTATATATAATTCGTAATATGGAGGCTTCACATTTAACGGTCCCTCGATATAGCGGACTTTCTTCTCCATATAGTCCGTTAAATCGAGGTTTGTCTCTATGTTTACGTGTATTAGTCATTCTACCCGAGATGTTTATTGTGTTTCTTCTTCACTATCACCATCAACCACCACTAACCACGACCTACCACTACCACCATCAACCACAACCACCTCACCACCACCACCAACACCAAAATCTCATCACTGTCACCACCACTTCACCACCATCACCCCCAATCCCTCACCACTGCTAACATCGTATACTGTTCTTTACACCACTAAACTCACCAGCCCACACAACACCTTAAATACTTTACCGGAACATTTTATCGTATTAGTTCTGATTCTCAGGAGCCCCGATACTCTGAGCTAAAGAATGTGTTGGGTGACGCTGTGTAAGGTGTTTCGTGTACTGGGTAGTGGTATAACGCGTATCTTTCCCTGTTGTGTCCTGGTTTCGTTGTTTTTTCCTAGGTGCTGTACTCCAGTTTGCTTCTGTTCTTACACTGGACTTTAAAGGTCATAGTGGCGCAGGTACAGATTCATTTTGAAACCCGTACTGTACACACCCAGTACTTGCCAATAATGTGTAACAGACGTGACCGGCCGCCCAAGCTACTAGCAGGCTGATCAGTGGCCTGGATATGCCTTGTCTGTTGTTGGTGCTGCCCAGACATACGCTGCTGGTAGTCTACTCTCAAGCAGTAAGTAAAGACCTCCTTGTTTTTATTGTCATCGTAAAAGTAATGTGTTTCTTATAAAGTTTGTAAGATGGAGGAAATGTTGATGTGGGAGGGAGGAGGTGTGAGGTGAAGGGGGCACTATGAAGTCACACCAGGCTTTGTGTTGCTAATGACGACGTTTATTTTCATAGTTGAGTTGCGTAGATCAAAGTGCTCAAGTAACACTGTTTAAGGTATATTACACACTGAGAACCTCATTTGCTTTTAGAGACAGTATTCTTGCGGTGTGCAGAGGAGACAGGAACAATACCTCCACAACCTACCCGGTACCTCTATTTACTCTCTAGGAATCTAAACTTGTTCACCAGATCGCTGTATTAATATTTTTCAAGATATTTTATAATTCGTATATTGAGAACGTCGTGTCGTTGAATGTAATTGATGTGTGGCAGATATCGTCGTAGTGTACGGCAGGGACGAGGTACAGTACCACCCTCTCGCCAGCACAACTCATATCCTCTCCTCTACTAACACTCCTCGTACATAGATTAAACTCGTAAGTGACTCAAATGATACTTTTTAAGGTACTTCTAATATTGACAATATTGTCCGTTTAAAGAAGAGAGTCAGTGTGTCTGGCAGAGTGTAGAGGGCGTCGTCGTGTGAGGTGGCAGGGAAACCTCCTTCAGGCTAACTCGATAAACAAGGTCTTGTATCTCGTTGCCAGGGGCTCCTCGTCGACTAGGACAGCAAAACACGGATTACGTCATCTATCTCACGACCCCCCAAGGCTGAAGTAGAGAGGGGGGAATGTTTACAGTGTTCAAGAGTGAAGAATTACTCGTTCTTTCCGTCTGTTGATGTTTGTTGCTGGGTCATACCGGGTTAACAGTGACGAGAAAGATGTACTGGTATTATGATAACATTACTTCACTACAACAACTAAGGTGTGTAATAAGGTAACAAGCTTAGTAATTACACCAGTCCATCAACAAGTTTAAATTTCGAGAGACAACTCATTGGTGTATTAAAGATGGATATTGGGCACAGGATTCCCCTCAATGGTCCAGTATAATCCTACGGTGTGGATGGTTGGCGTCCCTCAGGATGTGTTTATGATGTGTAGTTTTGATACGGATTCTCAAACATTCTTACAGTAGGTATTATTCATAACTGGTGATATAGACCCACGCGTGCTTCTGAAGGTACCTAACCAAACCTAACCTGAAACATGAAAAAAATCGCAAAACAAATGAATAAAATGCTCACTGAGGTCATAAAGATGTTTTTTTGTTTTTGTTTTTTAGAGAAAGAAGATTAGAAGTGTGTTAGGGTTGTGTCGGATTAGTTACTCTCTGTCGGTACAGGCACTAGACATCCTACCCAATCCCATATATGGGTGTTTTGAGGGCCTTATTTCGTATTCCGCCGACCCTACTGGCGGATGCTGGTCTAGGGAGGTTGTCTATTGCCTGGCCATATAGATCGGGGGTGGTATTGGACCTCATGAGATTTGGTGACCTTTTGGGAACCATGTATGGTTGTTGTCGTTGTCTGATGGGAGTCTTTGAAGGAGTTCTTGCTGTGAACGTTCTATCTTTTGCCAGACTCTGCTGGCCAGGGTGTGCAGCTGCTGGTTGATGGGTTTTATTCTCAGGTCTCTATGTATCTCGGCTGTGATTCTGGTGAAGGGGTATCTTTCACCTGTGACGAATCTTAGGGCTTCATTTTGGACCACCTGTAATTTTAATAATTGGGTGGTGCTCATAGTATGAAGAGGTGTTGCTGGGTAAGGTAATATCGGTATGATAAGTGATGTCACCAAGCGAAGTTTTATTTTCTCAGGAAGCGCTTTAAAGAGGTATAGTCTTTTTCAGCTCTCTTCTTGCCTTTCCTTCTTGGTGTGGACATGCCGTGGATATATTCAGGCCCAGGAGGGTGCCTCTGTTTTTGTATTCAATCTGGGCATTATTGGTTACTAATGGATGGTCTTTCCTTCTGCATAAGGGTATCACTGCGAACTTCGGGAGACTGGTGTGGATTTTCCATTGTTTTTCGTAATTATTTACCCTTTCTATTTCCCGTCTAGGGTTGTCGATCTGTAACGCTCGTGATTTTTCTTGATGTGTTGTTATTTGAGTGATGTCATCTGCTTACATAATATCTTCGTTTCCTATTCTAATAGGGGGGGGTCACTTGTGCAGATGATGGGTGGGAGAGAGAACGCTACCCTGAGGGACTCCGTTCATGAGTGGGAAGGTCTCTCCTGTGTGTTGTACCACCCTCAGTCTGGCAGTTCTGCCGTCAAGAAAGTTACAAAGCAGTTTTTCAATGTTGGCGGGAAGTCCGAGTTGGAGTATCTTGTATTTTAGACCGTCGTGCCAGACTTTGTCAAATGCCTTCGCTACATCCCGGAGAGCTAGATTACATCGGCAACCACTCGCCGCGGCTCTGGCTATGTTTTCACATGCCAGGGCTATCGCTGTTGTGGTGGACTTCCCTTTCCTGAACCCAAATTGTCTGCAGTTGACTCTGTTGGTTGTTTCCAGGTGATTTCTCAGACAGTTATTGATGATTTTTTCTAGGATTTTTCCAGGTACTTCGAGGAGGGAGATCGGTCTGTAGTTTAGTGGGACGGCGGGGTTCTGTCCTTGTTTTGGTGTTAGGGTAATAATGGCCTCTTTGAATTTAGTTGGGAAGTAACCGGAGGCCAGACAAGCGTTCATTGTGGTTTTCAGTCTCTCCATGGCCGGGTTGTTTATGTGGCTGAGGATCTCTTTGGTGATGCCCGAGTAGCCAGGGGCTTTATTTTGGGTATTGGAGATGGCTGTTTTGAGTTCTTCCGAGGTGATTGGTTTGGATAATGGGCTGTCCACTCTCAGATCCTCCCATATGATTTCAGGGGAAGGCTGAGTGCGGTGTGTCTGGCCCCGGAGTTCATCAAGGACGAGCTCCTCGTGGGTACCATCAAATCCCCTATTTTCCTCATTTGTGATTCGGAAGATGTTCCTCCATATGCTCCTCAATATGGTTCTTTGTCTTGGTCAGTTTAATATGGTGACTCACAGCGGCTGGAGCCTTTGTCTCTTAACTCGACGCCAGAACTCTCCTGGATCGTTGTATATGCGAGTTGTTCAACTATTTCGGCCCATTTAAGGTTGATTTGCTCCAGAGGTCTTGTTTTTATTTCTTCCCGTATTCTTCTGTATGTAATGTAGCTTACGATGTCCCATCCATGGGTCTCGGCTCTCTGCTGTAGCAGTTGGAATTGGTTTGTGAGACCTATGAGTTCTGGAGTCTATCGTGGGTGTAGGAGTGTTCTGTTGTGTTTGAGAGGAGTGGCCTCTTGGTTGGACAAACTGAATTTATTAGTTCTCCAGTGGAGGACGTTACGTTGCATTATTTTCACTACCTTACGTAGCGTGTCCACTGTTTCTTGTTTTTCGTTTTTGTGGGTTTTGTAGTTTCTTTTCTGTGGGTCCATTCTTCATTTTTGTTGATCATCACTCCGGATGACTTTATGGTGCACTTTGTGAAATCGATCTGTTTTTGTTTAATGGCCTCGTGGATGTCCACCTCGGAAGTGAAGTGGTCGTACTTCCATTTCATCTTGCCATCAACTATTCCTCTTGCGACTCCATCACGTGTACAGTCCTCGCTATTGTGGTCTGGTACGTAGATGCAGAGCTTCAGGACTTTACTTTATAGATCGCTTGGAGTTTGGGACACAGATATTGTCTCTGGTGTGTGTACTTGTGCATCCACATCCGAGATTACCACTCACAACCTGCCACCCCTCCGCCACCCACGCCACCCCCACCACCCCACCATCCCCGTCACCCCCCACCACCCTCCAAAAAAAAAAGCCCCACATATATAATGGAGGGAATATCATTTCGGTTCGCCGCAGGAAAGTGATTTACAGGTTTTGTTTTGATTCTCGTGGTAGGTATAAATATTCCCAACACACACACACAGTACACTTGGCTGTGGCGGAACTGACGGCTTTCATCCCTTAAAGTTGCTGTTTTTTTAAAGTTCCCATTATCATATTAATTCAATAAAGGTAAAGCTCTGGAAAATATATCATTCTAGGGCGTACAATTCATCGTTTTTTTCTATATCTATGTGAAATATATATATATATATATATATATATATATATATATATATATATATATATATATATATATATATATATATATATATATATGCAAGTAAATCACTGTAGGCAAGTGTGATTCAGGTAGACTACAGCAGTACTAGCTGTAGTCTGTACTCACCCCTGAAGATGTGAATTACACGAAAGCTCTTGAACTTGTGTTTCTTCTTTCCTATCTATATGTATATATATATATATATATATATATATATATATATATATATATATATATATATATATATATATATATATATATATATATATATATATATATATATATATATATATATATTATATATATACCTGGAGAAAGGGTATGACTAAAACTGTTAGACTTTGTGATATATATTTTTGTTTTTCTTGTTATCGATATATTTCATCCCGGTAAAACAATGAAGGAAATTGGATTTGTTTTTGAGGTGTGTGTGTAATTGTGTCTCCGTACTGGGTGTTGTGGTAGGGTGTTTGATAGGTCTACAAGGGCTGTTTCTCTCAGCTGCTACAACGACCTCAGTCCACCTCCAGCTGTTCACTTTAAGAAAAAAATAGTATACATGAAGAATTAACCGCGAGATCAAGACAAAACTGTTCCTTAATTATCTAACTGTTAATTAAAACCTGTTGTTTCATTATGTCACGCAAAATATGTCTTGACAGTTAAGTGACTGTTCATTTGTTTCTCATTCATTAACTATAAAAAGGACAGTCACTCCAAAACAGACGGGTTGACAGTCGTTTAAAACCTGTCCTCCAATTAAGAAAACTGTGTGACTGTCACGCCAGACGATATTCTTCAACCATTATGAAACGACAGTCACCCTAACGTAACCAAACCAAACCAAACCAAACCAGATCTCAACAGGTGACATAGAGGTGAGGTATGTCTAAAGCTTCACCTGGTAACATATTCCCTTCTTTCACTAGACACAGTCAGGTGATGGGCCAAACACCTCCTTCAACTCCTCCTTCAATATAATTAGCCAGGTAAGGAGGGTAAGGTACGCTGATAATTATCGTGTGGTCAGATGAGGGGCCAAACACCTCCTTCAACTCCTCCTTCAATATAATTAGCCAGGTAAGGAGGGTAAGGTACGCTGATAATTATCGTGTGGTCAGGTGAGGGACCTTGGTAATGTTTGATGTTTTTCCAATTCATATCTGTTCTGATGTATGGACACTTTAGTCAGGTGTGTGTGTGGTTACTGACTGTTTAACTGACTGTCTGATTGACTGATTGACTCGCGGAGAACAAATTTTGGCATGTAGTTAATCCTATTGAGTTAACATAGAGACACTTCCATCCTAAGTTGACCTGAAACGAGTAATAATTTTGTTTTATTTCGTGTCTAATGAAACAAACTTTTTCGAGATTGTGTAATTAATTATAGGTAAAAATATAATACAGTCAGAGTCGTATTGTTATTAAAGTCAAAACACCACATCAGGTGAATCAGTCATCAAATATGTCTCTCAGACGTTAAGGTTATATAACGTTGGTAATTTTCACCCGCGAGTCATCTCCAAATGTAAATATTACCATAGGTGAGTCACTCATGACCTGCCTGTCACCGCCAAGACTAAAAATGGGACCAAGTGAGTTAGTTACCATCTGAGTTACCACCTGAGTTACCACCTGAACTACCACCTGAGTTACCACCCGAGTTACCACCTGAACTACCACCTGAGTTACCACCTGAGTTACCATCTGAGTTACCACCTGAACTACCACCTGAGTTACCATCTGAGTTACCACCTGAACTACCACCTAAGTTACCACCTGAGTTACCACCTGAACACCTGTTGGGTTTCCATCAGGTGACCACTGAGGGCGTGTGGTCGACTCAGTGGGAGGTGGCAGCTGGTGGTGACATCGTCGTGTGAGGTGGCACGGAAATAGTCAGTCTGTAGTCTGCTACAAACATTCCTACCTCACTTTCTTTTGTTTCTCTAAGATTTTATTGCCCTTATTTCCTGTACATAAGAGGCGCATTTGAGTGTACTTAATGCCATGTAGAACCTCTAGGAAGTGTTTAGTAAGAGAGGGAAGAAAGTACTTGGCTAGTCGTTGTAGTAAGTGGCAGGGAAACTTCTTGGGGGTTCCTCCTTCAGACTGATATAGTGTCGTTATCTCGCTGACAGATACACGTCAGGTGATGTAAGTATAAACACACTACTTCACCGGGGTGTTGTTAATGTGTCTTGGTCACACTAGAACTATCCGGTACTAGTGACATCTATATTTCCTACTATCTACGGATCACACTTCGATGCTATGTTGTCTCTATTGAAACATACTCGTATATTCGATTTTCAGTGATATAATTTAAAGATATATTTCAATTATCTAAGACAGTTACCCTTCAGTACCTCATTTGTCTCTGGCACTCAGAAAAAATGGCACTGGAAAGAAAGGTACAATTGTCTAACGAGGAAAAAACACAAGATATATTGAATTAATGTTTAACAAGGTCAGTAAACTCATACACTCTACCGCTACTTGGAGGGGTTAGGTTAGGTTGGGTTAGGTTAGGGTAGGATAGGGTGTTTTTTTTTTTACGGGGATTAGCCCATCCGGACACAGACCAATGACCCACATCAGGGCCGGGGGGATGTAACACTAATAATAATAATAATAATAATAATAATAATAATAATAATAATAAAGGAAACATAAAAAATTCAAGAATGAGAAACAATATATGTATGTTGTGTTGTCAATAGTAAGAGAAACAATTGAGACCCTGCAATTGTGCATAAATTAGGCAGAAAGTCAGCTCAGCAACCTGGCACTTAGTCACATATGGCAGCAGGGTCTACCATTAGACAATACATTATGCTTCCAATATCTTCCCAGGCAGTAGTACCTCCCTGTTTAGGCTAGGTTAGGTTAGGTTTGGTTAGGTTAGGTTAGGTTAGGTTTGGTTAGTGTTAAGGTGATATAAGCCGATGTGTCTAATATTTGTATATATTATATATGCTAAGATGAAAAGACACCTAACTACCGGAGATCCTAAACTAACCTAATCACCTTAGCTCCTAACCTGAATCACTACACCTCTAGGTGGCTCTGTAATGTTTGACTCCGTGACTCAACTTGTAGTAACTGACATGACTGATGGAACATTCCTCCATAATGGCTTCAAAATGATTAATGACATGAAATACAGTAACACCCATCGGTTTCTCTCTCTCTCTCTCTCTCTCTCTCTCTCTCTCTCTCTCTCTCTCTCTCTCTCTCTCTCTCTCTCTCTCCATTATAACCCTCAAGGCCCGCAGTACTATCCACTCACCTTCTCCACTAAACTGTTAACAGGGGCAACATCAATTGGATTTCTGTATAAACTCAGTTACAGTGAACCAGTTAACTCACAAAGCAAATCAAATTAGAGAAGACGTTTCTGGTGGCCGCGTTGTACCTCCCATTAGCTCTACAACAAGACCTCCCCCTCCCTTGGTATCTCCTTTCCTCAGCTAATGGTTATACCCCTTAGTGGATTTTCCCCTTTAATGGTCTGTTGATGTCTATTGTTGAGCACTGGGACAGAAGTACGCTAATAATTGTGTTTGTTTTGCGTGCGTGTGTGTGTGTGTGTGTGTGTGTGTGTGTGTGTGTGTGTGTGTGTGTGTGTGTGTGTGTGTGTGTGTGTACATTTTCTTTCCTCTTACATAAAACCTTCCATTTTGGTATATCATTTTATCTTGCCGCTGTGGTCCACGCCAGAGATGACATAATCTTTGAAGACAAGTGAACATGGTGTCCCCTTCCTCAAGTTACGGTCTTCTGGAGGCTGGCACAAGAGCCCTGATGGACTCAGTGTAACCATACAGTGTAGTGGAGCCTGACCACCACCCAGTCACAATGCTGTCTAGGAAGGAGGACCTCACACCTGTCTCTCTCCTCTGTAGTGAAAGAAGACAGAGAGATACATAGAGTTTCAGGGCGTCCCAGAAGAATTTAAAGAACACAGACTTTACCCACGGGCATTGTTACGTCCCATTACGGCTCGAGACTACCTCGTTGGGAACCCCTGCATTACGGTCATAGACTCTGGGCCCCGGGGTAATCTGGGCTTCACAATTAGGGAAACCACTAGAGCGGTCACCTGCACGTTCCAGCACCTCAGCAAAGCAATCCAGACGGGGAGCCAATTGTGATGCTATACCTGGCTCGTGTTCCCTGACCTGAGGATCTTGACGAAATTCTACTTTTGGTTTATTAATTACGAAGTCACAGTCTCTCACCTTGATTTGTTATTATGTTAATTTATTTCTCACATCCATCCTCACAACTTCCATCATTTACTAAATATACTGAATCTTTCTCACGTTTCAGACAATACAGTCAAGTATACAATATACTTTTACTCAAGGCTGGTGTAATATTCTAAGGGAGATATTACAGGTAAGATTATTATAAATATATGTCTGACATTTAATAGTTGTGGAGATTATTTCGTACATTTCCACCTAAGATTAGTAAGGATGCAGAACCCCTTCCTGCGGGAATGAACTAAGTATCTGACAGCCTGTAGGAGGAAGGTAGATCTCGTAAGAGTGGAGTCAGGTGGTGAGCCGCCATACAAAATTTCATTTCATATCAATTAATGTAGTTTAACAGTGTAATTTTTTTTACAATAATTGTAAACAAATATTTGACATCATTACACATAAGGTCGTTATCAACAACTATTCGACGTCATTGCACCTCAGGTCAATAACAACACCTCGACTGCGCCATCGATATACTGTGATAAGCCGCTCTCATTCCCCCCAGCCGATCCCTCCAACACCTTGTTCATTTTATACTGCAGCTTCATGTTAGAGACAGCTGGACACGGGACTGCGGTCAGGGGGCAGCTGAACACACGCAGTTGCTGGGGAGAGAGAGAGAGAGAGAGAGAGAGAGAGAGAGAGAGAGAGAGAGAGAGAGCGCCCCTAGGTTGACACACACATACATACGAACAACTATGTAAGCACAAACACTCACACGCCCACACATAAAGGCGTCTCCCTTCTTGTGTAGTATAAGGATGGGTCAACATACAAGGCAAGGGAGTGTATGGGCCTGGAGCTGTACTTATGTTTATACAGGGAATCACTTTACCTGTTATTCGTAAGTGAGAATGTACTGTATACAGGCATGGAAACCTTACCTCCAGAAAGACCTAATATCAGAGCCACTACGAGGATTCCGGAACTATGTCAACTAGATTATCCATGTACAGTAGACTGAGGGCCTATGGACTAACAACCCTTCAGACAAGACACAGTAGGGCAGATCCCACAGAGACATTTAAACTCTTGAAAGTGATGAAAACGTGAACCCAGGCCATTTGTTTGTAATGTCACGCACCACCAACACGACGAACCATCAATTCAAGTTATCCAATTTATCATATAACGAACATGAGGAAATTCTTCTTCACATATATAGTTTTGTGTACATTATTAATTTAGCTCTTTTTAGTTATGGTTCTTTCTTATATTTTCACTTACAAAAAAAATAAATATTCAGCATTTGACCCTTTGAGAATGTGACCTCACGTGACC
The DNA here is from genome assembly GCF_018991925.1 of Homarus americanus. NCBI lineage: Eukaryota > Metazoa > Arthropoda > Malacostraca > Decapoda > Nephropidae > Homarus > Homarus americanus. The sequence continues at coordinate 141,512 of NW_024742868.1, forward strand.
CACAACACGTAGGTCAAAAAGGTGAATCTATGTTTTAACTCTCAAGTGTTGGGGCTTAAAAAAACGAAAACAAATGAATTTAATTATATCACTAGTATAAAAAACTTATGACAATATTGGCAGAGAAATAGGACTCACACTTTATCTTAATTACAAGCGTTTCTTTTATCCATAGAGGAAATAAATAAACGTAAGATTTAGCGAAAATTTGGACCTTTGATGAGTTATAGATTAGATTGATTTTCTCTCTCTCTCTCTCTCTCTCTCTCTTTCTCTCTCTCTCTCTCTCTCTCTCTCTCTCTCTCTCTGTCAATATATAAATTCACGTTTCATTCCTATCACCGGCACCAGCAATTAAAACATTTATCCAAGCTACGCCAGACGTAAGTGTACGCCGGCCTCGTGCCAGTAATGACGTTCTTTTACGCTACCAAATATTTCATTCCCAACATCAATAGTGGAAAAAAAAAAGACAGCGTCGAAAATACACAGTTTATTCTCCCTCACGATGCGATTCGAATTTGTTTTGACCGTTCGCTGGACAGATTTTTATCAAGAAGATTTCGCGCTGGATTAAAATCTGCCGTAAAAAATCTGACTAATTGCCAACCTACCAGTTAGATCTGCTCCATCAAAGGCAGACAACACTGAATAGAATACATGGTGGGGGTGGGTGTGTGGGGGAGAAATGGGTGGGGTGTGGGTGTGGGAGGGATGTGTAGGAGGGGTAGGTGGGGTGGGGAATGGATGGATGAGAGGCGTGGCTGGGTAGGGTGGTGGGGGAGGGAGGGAGGGAGGGGGATAATTGTGAATGGAAACTAATGTAAAAATAATGAATTAAGTTGAGAACCATAACGAAATAAAATAATTAAAGAAAAAAATAATAATTCATTAAAACGTTGGTATAGTGGGAGTCAGGTACTCTTAACAGCAATTAAATAACACCAATCTATTGCGATAATATAGTTTTACTTTATATCAACGTAAACAATTAAAAAATATTACTTTTAAATACTTTACAACATTGGTGATACTTTTAACGTGGTTCTATCAAAGTTGATGTTACTTGACAAGGATAGAAACTACTTAAATATTACCTTAATGTAACAAAGACTTCTGATACTAAGGCTTTATGACACAGGCGTCTTATGACACAAAGACTTATGACACAAAGACTTATGACTCAAAGACTTATGACACAAAGACTTATGACACAAAGACTTATGACGCAAAGACTTATGACGCAAAGACTTATGACTCAAAGACTTATGACACAAAGACTTATGACACAAAGACTTATGACACAAAGACTAGATTAATATACAACAAGGAAATGGTAAACAATATATCAACTTTGCGCTGAGACTCTCTCTTGACGAGTTATGTCTCCCAGCCACACCGCCCATTAGGATCTTGCAATAAAAACTCTATTTAACGAACTACATATACAGGAAAATCCGTTATATCGAGGGTCCGTTAAATGTGAAACCTCCATCTAACGAACGATATAGATATGAAAATCCGTTATATCGAGGGTCCGTTAAATGTGAAACCTCCATCTAACGAACTATTATGAAAATCCGTTATATCGGAGACAGAAGTTCGTTATATGGAAGTTTTACTGTAATTCTTCTATCTACGTCTTTCCCTCTTACTTATTTATTGTCTTCTCCTTTATGACTTTTCCATGTATCTCGTCTCTCTCTTTATTTGACTAAGTTATCCATTTAATTATCTTCGTCTTTTTCTTTATATCAGTTATCTTTCTCTCTTACTCTCTTAATTTTTTTGCATATGTTATAATGCAACTTTGTCTGTGTCTGTCTGTCTGTCTGTCTGTCTCTCTGTCTGTCTGTCTGTCTATCTGTCATCTTTTATCTTCCATCTCCTCATTTCCTCAACATGAAATTTTTACTGGAGATGAATCTTTCAACCCTTCACCTCATTTATCAGTCTCTCTCTCTTTCTTTCTCTCTCTCTCTCTCTTTCTCTCTTCCCTGTTATCAATCATTTTCTCTGTTTTTCCTCTTTTTGTTTATCCATTTCCGTGATGTGTTTGTGTCTGTCTCATTCATCAACATTATCAGTAAACACTCTTTCTCTTCTTGTTCATTTTTACATAATTCCTCATTTCCACAATCATTCAGCCTTTTCTTCTTATCTCCTCCTTCCCTCAGTTCCTTATTTCCGTGTTACTTTGTTCTTTCCCTCTTTATCACGTTTCCCTTTTGTGTTCTTAATGATTTAGTGTTAAAAAGTTGGGGTTAGGTTTGTCTCCTGATCACGTAACTCTGATCACATAACTCTGATCACATAACTCTGATCACATAACTCTGATCACATAACGTCATTTGGATCACATAAACTCGTTAACCTTTGATCACATAGCTTCATTTTGATCATATGACATAATTTCAATCATATGAGGTTCACCTTTGATCACATATTCTCATTTTGATCACATAAGCTCATTAACCTTTGATCACATGACCTATGACCGTGATCACATGACTTACTTCAACTCATAAGCTCACACAAGACTTCTACTCACAAGGCCTCATCAAAAATGCTTTTCACTGCAGAATATTTTCACCCGCCCGCCGGCCACTCTGAGTAATGCCTTACCAAAAAGCTTTCACATCAGAGAGACGTCAAGAAGGAGGTAGGAGGTGGGGGGGAGGGAGGTGGGTGTGGGGGTGGGAGGTGAGGGAGGAGGGAGGAGAGAGGGTGAGAGAGGAGAAAAGAGTTGGGTGGGGGGGATGCCCTGGTCCGTGTGGGTTTACACATTCTTCACTTGGGGGAGGGGGGGGGACTTATGATAATAATATTTTCCTGGAAGTTGGGGAAATAATGATGTAGTAATTTTGTATTTATATATATAATTTTCCCTAAGGTGGGGAATATCTCGGTTAGGTTAGGTTAGGTTTGGTGATTTATTGTTAATTTTTCGAAGTGAGATATTTTATAGTGAGGTAGATATTGTTGGGACTACTGATGGAGGAGTATTATTATTATCACTATTTTCTTCAGGGAAAATAGGGAATAATTACGGTCCCAACTTTCAAGGTTTATGAGTGGGGAATGTTGAGGTGGGAATATTGTCTCGTACAGGATTTTTGTCCGCTGGTACTCAAGATTTTGTCCAATGGTATGTTGTCTTCTACGTACTATTGAGAGAGAGAGACCACCACCACTGTCACAAATATCACCATTACATAATCAGAGATCATTTCGACATTAAATTATTTTGAACGGGCAATAAAAGTGAATTAAACCTTTCATTAATTACTACTGTATATATGTACAGATTTTACATATCGGGGTATATATTATGTTATAGTGACCCTCTAGTCCTCAGTTATATGAAATAAAAGATATATTAACTACCATTATTTTCTTGCTCAACGTCCTATCAAGTTACTACAAAAACAAGTAATTATTTCCCCAATAAAGGTATTGGATATTGTTATCAATATTAATGATTGTGAAAATATTCTCTTAATTACCAAAACAGGATACAGTGAATCTAATTGATACATATATTATATACTGTATATTAGAAATAACGGGGACTATATAGAAAATATTTTATCAATATGATAATTTAAGTTAATTAAATGTCTGTGAATTAAATATTAAAGCTGAATTATATAGAATCATATGTAGTCTGATATGGATTTTACAGTAAATGTTCAACGGTCCTGTCCTCCTGAATGTAGGCTTCAGGTCGTGGCAAAAGTGACTCGTACACGCTCGAAGACTCCAGGGGTGTTGTGAAGGCTTGTAGCACTGTCACCCTCGGCGCCACAGTTCCTCACGAGTCGGGAGCTCTGGAGGATACACTTTGCTTTTAACGTGACCCCACAAGTAGAGGTCAAGGGCATATAGGTTAGATGATCGAGGTGGCCAGGGAACAGTGCCCTATCCACCTGCCAGGACACCCAACATTTAGGAACTCTGTTGTTACTTGAGCAACATGAGCTGGGGCACCACCATACCTGTACCCCAGTTGATGACTTACCTTGATGGGCACGACCATACCTGTACCCCAGTTGATGACGTACCTTGATGGGCACGACCATACCTGTACCCCAGTTGATGACGTACCTTGATGGGCACGACCATACCTGTACCCCAGTTGATGACTTACCTTGATGGGCACGACCATACCTGTACCCCAGTTGATGACTTACCTTGATGGGTACCACCATACCTGTACCCCAGTTGATGACTTACCTTGATGGGCACGACCATACCTATTCCCCAGTTGATGACGTACCCTGATGGGCACCACCATACCTGTACCCAGTTGTCGACGTACCCTAATGGGCACCTCCTTAAGCATCACCTGTCCTCAAGATAATGTGTGTGTCACCTTTCAGTCGTTGGGGCAGCAGGTCTGGGCCAGTAAGGTTGGTCACCAATAATGCTGCCCAAACATTAATTGTGAGCCATACCTGCCGAGATGTACAGTCCCTTCACTCGTGCGTTTACAGGGGCTTGTCAGGTTTTGTGTAGTGTGGCAGCCCTGTGTTTGTTTACATTCGACAGAAGGAAACTTGCAATAGTATAGAATAAAAATAAAACAATATTAAAACAAATATCTCAATGTTCTGATTTTTAGAATGTTTATTATGACGAGCCCCTGTAAACGCACTAGTGAAGGGAACTGGACATGTCACTACATGTGGGTTGTCAACATACCCATTCGATTGTCACCACTTACTTATATACTGAGTTGGATATTTTACGTTTTATGTCCATAGACTTGATGCAGTCCTCCACTACCTAATGTTGTGGTATAACTCCGACACTATGGGAGTATTGAGACTATGGTTATGGAGACACTTATCCTTATATATGTCTCAGGAATATGGTACATCCCCGAATTATGAGACGTATTTCTGAAACACCCTGTGTGTGTGTGTGTGTGTGTGTGTGTGTGTGTGTGTGTGTGTGTGTGTGCGTGTGTGTGTGTGTGTGTGTGTGTTTCTCTTCTCACATCAAAGATTTGTACTTGATTCTTGCCTCCCGTTTGGTCTTTGAAGGCAACGAGTACAGGAACCCCGGGAGAGACGGGATGGAGAGGGAGGGAGAGACGAAGAAGGAGGCAGTGAGGAAAGAAGATAGGAGGGAGAGAGAAAGAGGGAGGAAGAGGGGGAGACAGAGAGGAAGGATAGGAAGGAGAGAGAGAGAGTGGATGGCTGAGAGAGGGAGACAGGAGGGAAGGAGACTGACAGAGAGGGAGGGAGAAAGGGAGAGAGGAAGGGAGGGAGAGAGGAAGGGAGGGAGAGAGGGGAGGAGGAGGGTGGCAGAGAGAAGTATGAGGGGGGCGGGAGGTCTTCTGGTTCAGCTGTGGTCGCTCTTTGAACCAAACAAAGGCAGAATCCACAAGGCACAAACCAAGACTCCCAAGTGTACTCGCCTTAACTCACTGCTCTACTCTCACTGTTTACTCTTTATTACGCTCAAGTGCATGAGTTACGAGTGCATTTGGCCAAAGGTAATTGTGCAATCGGTAGTGTGCCTTGTGTTTTTCCGACTGCGTTCATTCTCTGTGGTAATTTTTCAGGGTGTTGAGTTACGGTTGATATTTTTCAGGATTATTCACAATTCATTTTATCTGGGGAGTTTATAGATGAATATTCTCGGGGTTAAGACGCGATTAGTGTTTTCGAGGGTTAAGCCATGATTAGTATACAGTTTGGCTATATAATTAGGGATGAGGGAATAATAATCGCGATACTAATAGGCAAAGTTGAGGATAGGAGGGCCAGGGGAAGGCAGAGACTAGGATAGATGGATGAAATTAAAAACATTAGAGGATTGGTTAAAACAGACCGATAAGGTTTAGAGTGGAGGACTGTGGTCGCCAACCCTCAGATACGAGGATGGGACACCGATTGATTGAGTGTATTTGGTGATCATAATCGATTTCCCTATTAAGAGAATTTATATTTAATGTGTAATATAATTTTTGATGAATTGTTTGTTTAGGATAATTTGTAATTAATTTATATACTTATTTGTCTTATTTTCATTTGTTTTTCTTTTGATAGTAATGCAATAATATTAAACCCTTATTACAATGTACAATGAAACTCAAAATTACAGTAGAATACAAAAGTTCAATAAATTCACACTAAATACATTTCATGATGATGATGATAATGATGATGATGATAATGATAGGGTATTACATAGGGTATTAATGGTACAGTACAGCAATAGCCTACATTCCAATCACCACAATATCCCGGGTTCGATCCTCGTTCAGTGTTTGCTTCCGTTTGAACACTGGACACTGAAATTCATAACAGGAAAGACTGACCACCCCAATGGCTAGTCACTTTGCCAATCAGATAACAAGGCGGGAAGACTCAACCAAGAGGAGAGCATCACACATCATCAGTAGTCGGAGCAATTACTCAAAACATAACTACCTTATTCCGTCAATTTACAACAGATTAAGACTTTTATTTATTATTCATTAGTCGTGTAGGAACTTCAATCCAGTTTGTTGTTTTCTCGTCTGTCTGCCTGTACGTCTGTCTCTTTTGAGGTTCCATAAGCAACATGTTCGTAGTTATTATTAACATAGACGATCGCTCTCATAACAACAGTATTATTGAATATTAATCCTATTTTTCCACTTTTGAGTTGGACACACACACACACACACACACACACACACACACACACACTACACGAATACATTGTTACCTCCCCTTCCTCCCTCTCCCACCTCCTTTTTCTCACCTTCCCCTCCCCACCTCACCTCCCCTCACCTCCCCCCTCCCCTCCCACCTCCCTCCCCTTCCCCTTCCCTCTCCACCTCCCCACCTCCCTTCCCTCTCCACCTCCCCACCCTCCCTCTCCACCTCCCCTCCACCTCCCCACCTCCCCACCCACCTCCACCTCCCCATCATCTCCCCTCTCCACCTCCCCCCGGAAAAAATAGGAACTAAATTAATCATATTAACAAGTTTATGCACATTAATTATTATAGATCGTATGGCAACATGAGATTTGTATTTAAATTCATAGTTGACGATTTATTGTGAAAAAAAAAAATAATAATCTGTCTGTCTCGGCCTTTGTCTGTTTCTGTCTATCTCTTTGACTGTGTTTATTTGTCGTCTGTCTTTTTTGTGAGTATATATCTATGTTTTTGTTAGTCTCTTTATGTGCCTGTCCTCTATAGTTTTAAAAATACCAGGTGTGATTACTAGTATACGAGCTGTGTTAATGTAAGTACAGGTACAGGTAAAAATACAGGTAAGATACAATATATATACCCGGTACATAGACAGGTACTACAAATTAAGTTACAGGTAATTAGATGTTACAGCCATTTAGTAGGTGAATATTTTGCACTGGTGGCTGTATTCAACTATACCATGCTCGGAGGGAGGGATTAGGGAGGTGGATTAGGGAGGGTGGGATTAAGGAGGAGGATTAGGGAGGGTGGGATTAACAGATGAGGATTAGGATGGAGAGATTAGGGGTGAATTGCAGTGAGGAAGATTAGGGAAAGGCTGATTAGAATAAGGGGTATTCATCCACCAATTTAACCATCCATCTATCCATTCGTCTATCCATCCATCCATTCAACCATCCATCTATCTATCTATCTATCTATCTATCTATCTATCTATCTATCTCTAAGCAAATATTTACAACATCTCTGTATAATTAATCAAAACTTCCCATGAATATTTTTACATACATTCTAGATGACCTAAATAATGTAGCGTTGATATAGCCTCCATCCTCCTCCACACTCCGGCATTCTAACATACGGTAACCCTCTCCTCAAAAGCGTCTCGTAGTTTAGCAATTTGCCGCTAATGTTTTGGTGGCGCGCTAATCGCTCCCGCCATTCAGTTTATTTGTTTGAGTTCTCAGCTGAGGGTGATGGTGTGTTTATTTTAGTGCTATAGTTTTATTCTATCATTATTGAACTGTTCCATGGATCTTAAACGTCAAAAAACATCTACTGCTGAAGGTGACAGCAAGAGTTCTGTACAATATAAATACAGTGAGTTTATATACAGTGTATTGGTAACCTGTACAAGTAAGTTATAAATACGATCTTCTAAATTACAGTAATTACCTATATCCGGCTCACAGGTGGTCTCATAGTAGCCGGATATGATAGCTTCAACCTGTTACTACTGAGTCCTTATGCCAGCCACATCTGGTGATCTTAGGGACAGGCGGTCACCCATGGCAGACCTAACCAGACCCAACGTTGCTTAACTTCGTAGTGGTAGTATATTTTATTTCCTGTAACTCTCTCTCTCTCTCTCTCTCTCTCTCTCTTTCCTTCACGCCTTCCCTCTCTCTACACCTCTTACACCTCTCCCTGCCTCTCTCCTTCCCCCCTCTCTCTCCCTCTCCACTTTACTCTCACTTCACGTCTTCTCTCATGTTTCTGCTGAAGGATTTATTTTGAGATGAATTACATAGATTTTTTTCTAATTGTTTTCTCACTTTTATTATTTATTGACGTCTTTATCACTTTATGGTACCTGAGCTTAGAGAGAGAGAGAGAGAGAGAGAGAGAGAGAGAGAGAGAGAGACAGATAGACAGACAGGCAGACAGACAGGTTAAGTTAATTTAGCGTTATGATGTTTAATCTTCAGGTCATCCAAAGGTATTTAATGTGAGGTGAAAGTTGTAATAGCAGTCATTACTAATAGAGTCTGCCGCCACCATCATTGTATATTATCGAGAATTAGTAATTAGTGAGGGTATTTAAATAATTTTTATTATTATTATTATTATTATTATTATTATTATTATTATTATTATTATTATTATTATTATTATTATGTTATTATTATTATTATTATTATTATTATTATTATTATTATTATTATTATTATTATTATTATTATTATTATTATTATTATTATTATTATTATTATTATTATTATTATTATTATTATTATTATTGTTATTATTATTATTATTATTATTATTATTATTATTATTATTATTATTATTGTTATTGTTACTAGTACTATTATTAATACTATTATTTTTATGAGAACCAATTTCCGTAACCAACTTAATTCAGTAATAACTAGTGTATAATTCACTTAACGTTGGCAGTAATGATATAAATAGTGACACTCATTAGCATGTAATTAAACTTTGACATTAATGACGCAGGCTCAGCGTTCTATCGTAAAGGGGGGGGAGGGGAGGGGTGATGAGAAGGGTAGAAGGGGGGGTGTTGGAGCGGGTTAGGGGAGAGAGGAGGGGAAGAGTTAGGAAGAGGATGGGGGGGTGGGGTGTAGGAGGAGAGTCAGGGGAAGAGTGGCAGAGGGCATATAAGTCAAGTGAAGGTTCATAATATCAAGAGGAACAGCCTGACCACTGTTTATAGTTCATCACACAGGAAACTACAGATATATTGAATCTATGGAAGACTGGAACACAAGTGGATAGAATCATAGTGATGCCTTGGAATGAATCCTGGTGTGGGAATACACATGTGTCTCTGCCCTGACATCTTCCTGCCCTCCAGTAGTGCAGCCGCAGGAGGAAGTGTGTCAAACTTAAGGTGAAACCTAGAAAACGAAGCCTTGGCCATTAATGTTCATTTATCTGAGGAAAGAGAAACTCTGGGATCCTGGGTAGACAAGGCACCAGCGTTCCTGAATTAGTTGGGTTCTAGTCTCAGTGAGGCCAAGTTACACGTCCAGCACCTCAGACTATCGATCCAGAGAAGGAATGTTAGTTGCATATTTGGCTCTCAATCCTCACCTAAGGAGCTCGAAGGAGTTTATAAGTTGTGGTATTTTAGTGATAAAGTCATTAACTTGTAACTAGTCACGTTTCTGTTAACAATTATATGTATAAATGAATAATATGTAAAACAATAGACAACAGATCACAGGTGAAGACGACAATATTTAGAAGCAGTTCAGGGAAAATTGGAATGATTTTTCATGAACGATCCTAATTCCTCTGTACAACACTAACAAGAGGTCCTTATCTCCTTGTGTGTGTGTGTGTGTGTGTGTGTGTGTGTGTGTGTGTGTGTGTGTGTGTGTGTGTGTCTGTGTGTGTGTAAATCAGTATCAACTGTATAAGACGTGTTCGGTCAACAACCTCCCTGTTCACTATCAATCAACTCTGGTTAGTTTAATTCTCCTGTTCATATTCATATCTGTGTTTCAACAACTTACGTCATTTAGGAAGAATATCGAAAATTAATGACTGATATTCTTTCTTTTTTAGGACTCGAGGATTGGTTGAAGGTTTCAGCCAATCAAGTGACGACTCCATCCGCGTGAGTGACTTGGTTTTGTCCTCCAGAATAACACGCCTCAGTTATTATTCATTGGAGATCACATTGTTACCTGGTTCTTCACTACTGAATAAACATGTCTCATATTACTAATACTCGTAAATATTCCCAAAGCAATAGCCTTTCAGGATCCAGAACGATGTGATCAAACTCAGCACAGTATAGACATAAAATATATCCTTTTAACTAGCGAGGCAACGACTTATATATAAATTGTATCTCTAGTGAAAAAAGACTCATTTACACATGGTTGAAAATTCCATTCTCTTTGTGATAGAATGCTGTTCATTTTACCGATAGTTTCATAGTTTGACGTACACACTCGTACACACTCGTACACACCCGTACACACCCGTACACACTCGTACACACTCGTACACACCCGTACACACTACCATCTGTTGTTGGTAGGAATATTACAGTGTGTGTTGTAAGGTATATTTAGTTTACCCTGACTGAGTGTGTGGGAGGAGGAGTGAACGAGAAATATAAACTGACTGACCTGATGACAAAGTATTGTGTATTTTATTTTCTTTATATATGCATAAAACTTTTCGTAAATGTCAAAGTATCGTAGAACATTGACAGATAATTTGTCCTGGGTAATTATGTAATTATGCCATTAATTAAAGGTATACTCTGATCACCTGTAGATCCTAACTTATTGCACCTGAAGAGTAACAACCCTAACGCTCCTTAAGCTAGGTTACGTTAGGTTGCGTTAGGTTACGTCAGGTTACGTTACGTTACCTTAATATTACGATATATCTGTTAGGTTAGGTTAGATAGGTTAGGTTGGATTAAGATATGGGAGGTTAGGTTAAGTTATTGACTGGTCAGGTTAGGTTAAGGTGATTTATCTTCAGGTGACGTAAACTGGGGTGTCTAACCTCAGGTGTTTATGTTAATTATGAAATGTATGTATATGATCTTAATCATTGTAAATAAAGGCAATATAGGTAAGGAAATTTGCCATGAAATTCTCTCTCTCTCTCTCTCTCTCTCTCTCTCTCTCTCTCTCTCTCTCTCTCTCTCTCACCATTTTCCTCGTGTTTTCTCCTAACAATTCCCCGCCCCCCCTCAAAAAAAAACAACAACAACAACAATTAAGAGCAGTAAAACATGGAAGGAAAATTAGACACCGTAATGCCAGGGTTTGCCGCCGTAAACACACCCACCTGTGCCGCCCCATCGCACCTGCTTCTAATTTAGGAGCACCTGTAATTAAGCCTCATTAAGCTCTATAATTTCCCCGGGTGTTACATTACAGGACTAATTAGAGCACAGACAACCCTGAGGTTATGTAATGACCCGCTGTGGTTACATGAAGGTGGCGGTGGTGTGTGGTGGGGGAGGAGGGGCGGGTAGGGGAGTGGTTAAGTGTGTGTGTCGAGTGTGAGTTGATAGGTTACGATTCCCTCACCTGAGAAAGGAAAACAAGAGCAGAACTTATGACACCTGTGAGACACCTGTACATTATACGTCCGACGAATCACATACCTGACACCAGTAAAGACCTAAACAGTGAAGCGATCGTCACTGTCAACAATAATTATCAACTAACAGATAAAAAACAAAATAAAAATATATAATAATCAGAATAAAATAACCAATAAGAGTTAGTACAGTTGATTCTCTTTGTGTAGAGCCAGATGGATAGATTCAGTTCAAGATTTGTGGTAAACGTCAAAAAGTCTTTCATAACAGAGATCAAGTTTGACAAGTCCTCCTAAAGCCACACCACCATAAAGTTCACGGTGCCATAAATCTGTTTAGTGGTGTTTGTAGTGGCTGGTAACTCTCACTCCTGCCCCTAGGATCCCCGTGTCGCTTCAGCATACTCCAGGACGGTACCTACACTAGTGATCTCAAGCAATAATGTAAATAAAACAAGAAGTTTAATAACTTTAAAAATCGGAAGAAAAGTAAAATAAAATACTGTAAAAATCACATGCGCTAAATGACACCTATTTCAGTTAATTTTCTCATTGGCAGAGGTTCTTTAGAGTGTACTTACGGTGTACCATAAGTTTGCCTTAACACTACAGGTCGTCACTATGTCCCTAGCTTAAAACCATATGGACTTGTGCATCTCCTGCCTCACGAATTTGGTCTAAATCCTTGTGTCATAATTCTTCACATTCTGAAGAATTCGAAGCAACGAGCTCCTCCCCAACCAGTGCCCGAGGAAGGAGTCGTGTTAACCAGTGAACATAACCAGCTGCCGTGTACCGCCTGTGGGGATGACTCCTAGTTGCCTCAGCTCGCCTCACGAAGCAGTCTTGCTGTCAAAGTTGATTGATAGTGAACAAGAAGGTATTTAATTTAGATTACCGATAAAAAAATGACACACACACACACACACACACACACACACACACACACACAGACACACACAAGGAGATAAGGACCTCTTGTTAGTGTTGTACAGAGGAATTAGGATCGTTCAGGATAAATCGTTCAGGATTTATTGAACAGTCTCCAAAACTGGGCCACCAACAACCATGTCACCATCAACCATACCAAGACCATGGTTATGCACATCAACCTCTCCTCCGACATTGTCCCACCTCCTTCCATTACTCTAGGTCCGAACACACTCCAGGTTGTAGATTCCACGAAGCTCCTCGGCGTCACCATAGACAACAAACTAAATTGGAAACCACACGTCAGTGAAGTTGTCAAATCCTCCAGTTTCCGTCTCCACCTCCTCCGCCGACTCAAGTCCCTCGGAGTTCCTGCACCCGAGCTCCTCAGTGTTTACACAACATTCATACTTCCCAAGCTCACCTATGCCTCCCCCACCTGGTCTTCCTCCCTAAATGCCACACAACGTAAACACCTAGAAAAAGTGCAAAAGAGGGCATGCAAGATATTCTCTCCCCTTCCTACTCCACATATCAAGAAGCGCTCAACACACTGACCCTTTCGACTCTCACTGACCATCACCACGACCTCATCTGCAAATTTGGTAAGAAGCTTCTACACCATCCTCGACACCGGCTCCAACTACCACCTGAGATCCCTAGTCCGAGAATTGCTGTTCGACACCACAACCGCATCCAGCCCATACGTGCACGAACTGATCGCTATAAGAACAGCCCAGTCCCAACCATTGTAAAAATTATCAATAACTTGTAATAAACCAGTGTATTCACTCCCAGTAAACACTACGCCTTGCACTGTCACTATGTTGAAATGAACTGTAGTTTGAGCTTTTCCCCATCTAGTTATTATATGTCTTATTTGTGTCACTTATATTACTTGTATATTATTTGTAATTCGAAACCCATTTCTCAAATATGTAACTGTATATTTTCAGCCTTCTGGCTGCCAAGCTCTTTCAATAAACCGTTAATTATTATTATTATTATTATTATTATTATTACACACAAACACACACACACACACACACACATACGAGCATTATACTTCATTAACCTCCGACAGTTGGCAAAAACTTAAGATTCCCAGAACGACCCTCGGTCCAGGTGTAGATCTGACACCTACTGCGACGCCGTCAGGTCATTCACTCCTCCATCATAATTCCCTGGAGACGATTAATGCTCAGACACCTGCCTGAAGGTGTAGCAAGGCACTAAACCTGAAGGAGAGGAGGTTAAAGAGGGTTTCATAACCAGTCAGGTGCATTAATTAACAAGATGTGTTAATTAATTCAGGTGAATAGCTATCCTAGGTGAGCTACAGTTGGTATCATGTAATGGGGTGGTGGTAAATCTATAATGGTGGGGTGGATACTGTCATGGTGGGGTGGATACTGTCATGGGTGGTGGATACTGTCATGGTGGGGTGGATACTGTCATGGGTGGTGGATACTGTCATGGTGGGGTGGATACTGTCATGGTGGGGTGGATACTGTCATGGTGGGGTGGATACTGTCATGGTGGGGTGGATACTGTCATGGTGGGGTGGATACTGTCATGGGTGGTGAATACTATTATCTATCTATCTATCTGTCTATCTAATCTACCTATCTATCTGATCTATCTATCTATCAAATTTATCTAATCTATCTATCTATCTATCTATCTATCTATCTATCTATCTATCTAATCTTACACTCAATTCAGGGTCATATACTCGACATGACTCACCTACACCATCGGAGGAACTGTATACAAGTGAGATACAGTTGGAAAAATTTTCAACCACAAAGGAGTTTCCATTTCCGCGTTGAAGGGACAAAGGAAACAGGGCCCGTGCAGTCATCTCCGGTCTCGTTGTTAGAGACACAAACAGTTGATATTTCTTACCTGGGGTTTTGGCCGACGTGTTGAATGATGAGGAAATTAAATGACAAGTCAGGTGTGGTGAGCATTGTGACCCAAGCTGTTTTAACGAGGTGGTTAGTGTTTTTGGGAACGATGATGTGATGATGTGAGTGAAGATGTTTATGGAGAGGGTATGGGTGATGGTGATGGTGAGGGTGATGGTGATGGTGAGGGTTATGGTGATGGTGATGGTGAGGGTGATGGTGAGGGTGATAGTGATGGTGAGGGTGGTGATGGTGAGGGTGATGGTAATGGTGATGGTGAGGGTGATGGTGGGGTGATGAGTGTGATGGTGGGAGTGATGGTGAGGGGTGATGGTGAGGTGATGGTGATGGTGATGGTGGGGTGTTGGGTGTGAGGTGGGAGGTGATGGTGATGGTGGTGTGTTGATGGTGATGGTGGGGGTGATGGTGAGATGGTGATGGTTGGGGTGATGGTGTGAGGTTGGGGTGTTGATGGTGATGGTGGGGGTGATGGTGATGGTGGTGATGTGGGGTATGGGATGTGGTGATGGTGGGGTGGTGGGGTGGGGTGATTGTGAGGGTGGGGTTGGGGGTGATGGGGGGGTGATGGTGATTGTGAGGGTGGTTGGCAGGGTGATGGTGGGGGTGATGGTGATTTGGGGGTGTGGAGGGTGGTGAGGTGATGGTGAGGTGGTGAGGGTGATGGTGAGGGTGATGGTGAGGGTGATGGTGATGGTGATGGTGAGGGTGATGGTGAGGGTGATGGTGTGAGTGATGTTGAGAGGTGTTGATGTGGGTAATAGTGTTGACAGTGAGGGAAAAAGTTACAATATTGTATATGTCGTATTAGAAAATCAACACAACTCCTACGCATACATACATACATACATACATACATACATACATACATACATACATTACTTATATACATACATACATTACATACACACAAACCATTGATAATCCAAGTGTAGCGTCACACCACCTACGACCCTCCTATCACCCCTTCCTATCACCCCCTACACCATCACCCCTTCCTATCACCCCCTACACCATCACCCCTTCCTATCACCCCCTACACCATCACCCCTTTCCTACACCGAGTTATCTCTTTCCAATACTCAAGACTTCACTTAGTTTTAGGGATGGAGGTGAAATATTACCCTCTGGTGTTCTCGACGTCTCCTGTAAGTATCGTAAATCGACGACAAAGTTTTTTACCTTCTGTGTTTTGTTTGTCTTAGGACTGTGTGTGTGTGTGTGTGTGTGTGTGTGTGTGTGTGTGTGTGTGTGTGTGTGTATGTGTGTGTCTTAGCAAAACATAAAAAAACATAACAATAAAGAGAGAGAAGGAGAGAGAGAGAGATAACGAGAAAGATATAAATAATGAGAAAAAAAGAGAATAGGACAGAGAGAGACAGACAGAGAGAGACAGACAGAGAGAGACAGACAGAGAGAGACAGACAGAGAGAGACAGACAGAGAGAGACAGACAGAGAGAGACAGACGGAGAGAGACAGACAGAGAGAGACAAGTTTAACATTAGCATACACATTCCGTACCTGGGGTCTTGGTGAGCCCAACTTGAGACCAAATTATAGTGTACTTCATGAATTAGTTAGAGACACTTAAGCCCCTTAATTTGAGTTAATATATTGGGTTAAGAAAGACACTTAAGTTTATCTAACTCACCCCAGGCTCTGTCTTAGAGTGTGTGAGGGTGAGTGAGAGGGTGGTAGAGTGTGTGAGATGGTGGTAGAGTGTGTGAGATGGTGGTAGAGTGTGTGTGATGGTGGTAGAGTGTGTGTGATGGTGGTAGAGTGTGTGTGATGGTGGTAGAGTGTGTGTGATGGTGGTAGAGTGTGTGTGAGATGGTGGTAGAGTGTGTGTGATGGTGGTAGAGTGTGTGTGATGGTGGTAGAGTGTGTGTGATGGTGGTAGAGTGTGTGTGATGGTGGTAGAGTGTGTGTGATGGTGGTAGAGTGTGTGTGATGGTGGTAGAGTGTGTGGCATTATGGTAGAGTGTGTGAGAAATACGGAAACACGTACAATCAATAATAATAAGATAATTTATACAGTAATACGTCAGTTAGAAATAAAAGAAAACGGTTCTTGCACGGACGAGGTTGAAATTTTGTCGCAAACTACTGTAATTTCATGTACAGTCACCCAAAAAAGTCCTGTCGCGAACCATGAACCCCGAGATTCAGACTCGTGAACCCGAAGCAATGGACACTGATACATTATTCTGTCCATAAATGCTTCGGATTCAAGAGTCTGAATCTCGGGGTTCATGGTTCGCGACAGGATTTTTTTGGGTGACTGTACTGTATCCTACTCAACAGCTGAATTACGGTGTTTTTTTTTTCAGGCATAATTATTAGACATACTTCAACATGTTTTATAAATTTCGATGCTACTAAAGGTGTCAAATTACTTAAAACAGCGCCCAGGAAATTTTTCGAGGGTCATTTTCTATTGCATAACTGTGGGTTCTCATTTGACTTACTCCAGGCAGCGAGGCAAAGAATATCAGACGTCATTCGGATCCGTTTATTTGACTCGTGTGTACACTTGAATGATTTTTCCTCTTACAAACTACTCTTGGAATACTTTTCACGGGATTTTCAACTTAAATTGCGATGTTGGAGCTGAATATAGACTGGCAAAAGGAGAAAGAGTTGACTGAGGTTAGTAAAAGCGTAAAAACATAAGGGTATACATTGTGACGTGGTGGTGACGATAAACTGTTCGTCTAAACTCTTAAAAGGTGACAAAAACAATAAAACATATCTTAATTTAGGATGTAAGTGATAAGTTTTGTTTGTTATTATTATTATTATTATTATTATTATTATTATTATTATTATTATTATTATTATTATTATTATTATTATTTACTTTCAAGCAGATAGTTTAATGTGACACTAAGTTAATTATGAGGAAGAAGTGGTTGTTCAGGTAGTGTAAAACCTATATACACATTGACTTATTTATATACACATTTACTAATCCATATACGGTACATAATTGTTTATTTACATAGTTACGTCACTCTATATATAACCAGAATACCTCCACAATATTGCTGGCCAACCCATGTGGGCCGCCGGGCGCCTCCTTGGGGGAACGAAAAGTAAATTCCATTATTTCAAATTTATTTAAAAAAAAAATGCAAGAGTTCCCGCGCAAATTGCGAAATCCATTAGCCTGTGGTATTTAAAAATGGCCATCAAAACAAATGAGACGATTACACACTGCAGAAAATTTTATTAATTATACCATCTGCCTGATTAGCGTATAATGCCTTAAATTCTTTTGTGAATTATATAAGTTATAGCGTGTTACTTATGAGGTAGGTGTGTGTGTGTGTGTGTGTGTGTGTGTGTGTGTGTGTGTGTGTGTGTGTGTGTGTGTGTGTGTGTGTGTGTGTGTGTTTGAAATTATTTTTTGTTATTTTGTAGGTAATGTTTGTGGATGGACCTCGGTTTTGTATCTTCGTTTTTTTATTGTAACACACACACACACACACACACACACACACACACACACATGAATTAAAAGAGACAATCCTTTTTAAACATGTCACTTGTTGGATTCAATAATCGTATATTGAATTACAACATTTCTCTCAGTTCTTACTCCCACACTGCCTCCCACACACACACACTGCTTCCTACACACACTGCCTCCCACACACACTGCCTCCCACACACACTGCTTCCCTACACACACACTGCCTCCCACACACACCTGCTTCCCTACACACACACTGCCTCCCCACACACACACACACTGCTTCCTACACACACACTACCACACACACACTGCCTCCCTGCCTCCCACACACACTGCCTCCCACACACCACCTCCCACACACACTGCTTCCTACACACACACTGCACCTCCCATACACACACACTTCCCTACACACACACTGCCTCCCACACACACACACCACCCCTGTCTGTCTCCTCCTCCCTCCTTCTCCTCCCCCTTCCCCCCCCTCCCTCTCTTCTCCCTCCCTTTGTTCTTCTCTTCTCTCCCACCTTCTCTAACCTTTCCTCTAACCCTGCCTTCCCTCTCCCTTCTCTCCCCTCTTCTTCCCCCTCTTCTCTCCTCCCCTTCCCTCTCCCCGTCCACCTTCATCCCCTTCCTTCCCAGAAACAACAACCAAACATCTGAAATATACCCTACAACCTAACCTAACCTAACCTAGCCTAACCTAACCTAACCTAGCCTAACCTAACCTAACCTAACCTAACCTAACCTAACCCCATTCCAACCAACACTGAACTATATTGGCCTGAAAATCTCCGGCTTGGCTTCAGGTCAGGTCGGAGGCAGCGGGGGTGGGGTGGGGGGGAAATGGCAGAGGGAGAATTAGGGTCCTTGTGTTATCCAGGCGGGGAATTTCCTGGTGCCTGTTTATAACCGAGTGAGGTAACAGCTGGCCAATAAGGGTGGAGATAATATTCGGATTCCGATAAGTTTCGTCTCTCCTCAGCCATCTTGCCGATATTCCAGATGGTGATTCCACAGCTGGTGTATATACGTGCGTGTGTGTGTGTGTATGTAAGAGAGAGAGAGAGAGAGAGAGAGAGTGTGTGTGTGTGTTTGTAAGATAGAGAGAGACAGAGAGTGTGTGTGTGTGTGTGTGTGTTTTAATATTTTATCAATCACTTCTCTCCCTTCACCATTCTCCTTCTCCTCCTTCTCTGTTCCCCCTTCCTCTTCCTCCTCCATCTGTCACCTACTTTCTTGTCCTCCCCTTCCTACTAATTCATCTCTCTCTCTCTCTCTCTCTCTCTCTCTCTCTCTCTCTCTTCCCCGCCCATACAACGGTCGCTTGATGTCTCTGTCTCTCACAATCACTGTCAATCAATGTCTTTTAACTGCCTTTCTCATTCACTAACTGTTTCACACAATCCCTAACTGTCTCTCACTACCACACACTAACCTATCTTCTTTCATCTCAAATCCTCTACTAACTGTCTCTTAACTGTCTCTCCTACAATCACTATCACACCTATATATCTTAACTGTCTCTCACAATCACTACCCACATAACTTATCTATTAACTGTCTCTCACAATCACTACCACACACTAACTGTCTCTTAACTGTCTCTCACAATCACTACCACACACTAACTGTCTCTTAACTGTCTCTCACAATCACTACCACACACTAACTGTCTCTTAACTGTCTCTCACATTCGCTGATAAAAATGATCGCTACCAGTTTTCACGTTGGGAAGATTCGATTAATTTTGAAGGACCAATTTGTGTGTTTTTCTGCAGTGGTC
Organism: Homarus americanus; assembly: GCF_018991925.1. NCBI lineage: Eukaryota > Metazoa > Arthropoda > Malacostraca > Decapoda > Nephropidae > Homarus > Homarus americanus. The sequence goes on from NW_024742868.1 coordinate 161,399, forward strand.
GAGAAAGATTTGGATAGACTGACTCAGGTTCCATTAGACTCGCTGAAGACTGAGATCTGTGGGGGTAATATAATGCTATGTGTCTAGGTGTGTTTGTGGGTGTGTGTGGGCAGGTGTGTGTGGGTGTGTGTGGGTGTGAGTTTGGTGGGAACTGGCAGGTGGGTGTGGTTAGGTGAATGTGTGGGGGTGTGAGTGGGTGGATGTGGGTGTGGGTGGATGGATGTGGGTGTGTGTGGGTGTGGGTGGGTGTGTATATGAATCGGAGGTGGGTTTAAGTGAGTCTTTGTACTCATTTATGTGGTTTCAGGGAAATTCTAACTTTAGAATCTTTAAGAATCCATTTTTATGTCGTAGTTTGGGGAAGTTTCTTTTAAACATCAGGAGGAAAAATTAATGTATTACCTGAAGATTACACACCCAAGATTATTTCACCTGAAGATTAACCACCCTAAAACTAACCTAACCTAACCTAATCTCCCCAAGGTAAGGTAGCGTTTAGGTGATTTATCTTCAGGTGAAATAAACTAACGTGTCTAATCTTCAAGTGATCAAATTTATCGTATGAACCTTTGAAAATCCATCTTTATGTCCTAATATAAACGAACCATTTCCATACGTAAATAACCACTAGACATAAAAACCCCCCACAAAAACAGGTAAAAATCATCGGGAAATCTGTCTCAAGATTTACCCACTCAATCATATGTGGTGATGAAGGTCGTTATTCACATGCAAATCCAACGTCTCCCTCGACCATCTTCCATCATCGTCTCCTAGGCTGGTCACTCTCAGATCACTCATAGTTCCCTTCACGTCTCAGAGTAATTTTTAATCTCAGGGAATTTTTTTTAGATTACAATAAAAACTCGTCTTTGTTAATTCTTGAGTAAGGATTTTTATTGTGTTTGTGTTTGTTGATTGCTTGTTTGTGTGTTTTGTGTTTTATTTGATTGCTTGTTTGTGTGTTTGTATTTTGTTTGATTGCTTGTTTGTGTATTGTGTTTGTTGTTGCTTGTTTGTGTGTGTGTTTGTTGATTGCTTGTTTGTTTGTGTGTGTGTTTAAAGGGGTTTTACTTGAGTCTTGTTTGACGCTTTGACGATTATATTAAACGATAAACAAAGATTGATTATTTGTTAATGTAAAAATAATTAATCGATAAACAGTTACTCTCTCTCTCTCTCTCTCTCTCTCTCTCTCTCTCTCTCTCTCACACACACAACGAAATTAAATATCATGTGAGTCATAAAGTGTTGTGAGTTGTTGAGCGTTGAGCTAATTACAACTATTCCCAGGATGGAGTTATACTGTTGCCTTCCATCATCCTGGGTTTCGTAGTCGAAGTTCGCCCCTTTCTCTCTCTCTCTCTCTCTCTCTCTCTCTCTCTCTCTCTTTCCACCTAAATCATACGTGTCTTCTTCCTCCTCCTCCTCCTCCTCCTCTTCCCTCCTCCTCCTCCTCCTCCCTCTTCCTCCTCCTCCTCTTCCCTCTCTCACTGACCCTCTCTTACCTCCTTCTCTTCCTCCACCCTCAGCCATTCTCTCTAGTGACCCCATACTGTCCCTAGAAGTCCATGTTGTGTGGAGAGAGAGAGAGAGAGAGAGAGAGAGAGAAGAGAAGAGAGAGAGAGAGGATTCTTCACGTTACAATCTTACATTTAACATAAAAATACAAGATTATTTTTAACTACCTTACTGGGTCAAAGTTTCTACACACACACACACACACACACACACACACACACACACACACACGCTGGCAGTCACCACTATATCAGTCTCACACCACCACAGATTCCGTACTGCTCTCTTAAGACTATTTTGATCTATGTCTGTCTGTCTGTCTGTCTGTCTGTCTGTCTGTCTGTCTGTATCTATCTATATCCATCCATCCATCTATCTAATCTAACTATCTATCTATCTATCTATCTATCTATCTATCTATCTATCTATCTATCTATCTATCTATCTATCTATCTATCTATCTATCTATCTATCTATCTATCTATCTATCTAATCTAATCTTATTTCCCACTCAGGTCTTTAATGCATCACAGGTGTACGACTATCCGGTATTGTTCCAAGCTTTATCAGGTAATTTACGGCCCGGGAGAGGCTGGTCCAGCTTAATCTGAGGAAAAATTGTCGTCTAATTAGCATTTATTAATTGATTTTTTGGATCACGTGAAGATTAGCCCCTCCCCCCCACTAAGCTTATTTCACCTAATGAGTAAATACCCTAACGTAAACCTAACCTAATCTAACGTAACCTAACCTAAACCATTATTTCACACACACACACACACACACACATACATACATACATACACACATACACATACACACACACAATCACACAAATTATTAGTATTCACCGAAGGGAATTTTTTTTATAAGTGAACGTGTGTAAAGAAAACGTGAGTAATAATTTTGGTAATATGATGGCAGAGAGAGCCATCGGTAACACCACACGGATATAACCGGTAGTATCGTGAAACAGAAAACCCGGATTTTCAAGCGAAATCTATAACGTAGAGCAGAAATCTGGAGCTGGATTACCCGGCTCTGGGAAGAGGATTTAGAGGGAAATCCTAGGAGGCGAGGAGGGATTTTAGGGGGGAGAAATCCTAGAAAAGGGTGTTTTAAGGGGGAAATCCTTGGAAGCGAAGGGGATTTAAGGGGGGAAATCCTCTTTCTTCTTATCTCTCTTTGTATGTTTTTCTTTATCTCTCTCTCTCTCTCTCTCTCTCTCTCTCTCTCTCTCTCTCTGTCTCTGTCTCTGTCTCTCTCTCCTTGTTATTTTCTCTTTTTATATCTCTTTTCGTTAACTCTGTCTCTCTTTCCCTCTTTCTCTTTTTCTGTCTCTTCATTTATCTCCTTCTATCACTTTCTCTCTGTCTCTTTCCCTTTACATCTCCATCTGTCTATTATTATCACTCCTCTATGTCTCTCAGTCTCTCTTTCTCTTAATCTATAAATTTCTCTTCTCCTTACGTCTCTCTACCCATTAATTTCATTGTTTCTCTTATTTATTCTCTCTGTCTCTCTCTGCCCCACATCACAGCCATTGTTAGTAAAAATAATAACCAGAAACACAAGAATTATTATAATCAACAGATCCACCTCGTTCCCTCATCAGTAACTTGGTTTATTTGGAATCAGGTTTATCTATTTCACTGAATCCGACTGCAAATCCGAGTTTGTTTTGGTATACGCGAACGTGATTTTGTTTACAAATTGCGACATTCGTTTTGTTCACCGGGCTACCAGTATTGTCGCTATTTTCTCCATTCAGTTGGGATTTAAATGTATATATACACAAATTATATGTATATAGGAATATTAAATGGATATATAGTGTGTATGAATTATAGTGAATAGAAGATGTATGTTTCGTTATTGTTATGGTTTTGAAAGAATTGGTTGAAAGGATGTCGAGGTAAAGATTAGAATTATGTAATGGATTTGATACAATGGGAAGAATATTTTTTACACACTACAGAAGGAACAGGTTTATGCCCATTAGTATTGTGGAGGTGAGGGTCCTAGGCTCAGCTGAGGACCCGTTTAGTGACAGAGAGAATACAAAGGACTGAACATTAGAGCCTTCGTCCGGTACACTAGGAAGGCGATGTGGTTGGTGCGCCTTCACTTCCACACACACACACACACACACACACACACACACACACACACACACACCACACACACACACACATATTAATTCCTCCACAGTTCAACATTTTTACGCTAATGAGGTTCGTCTTACTCCCTTGGATCAAGATTACTTACGTACCTGAGTGAATGTTTTCCCAGCTCTGAGATGCTGACGGTCTGAACGGACTACCAAACAGCTGGCTTATTTAAGTGGAATATTGCCAACGATATCTGAGCTGCTTTATATAATTTACGTCTGGGTTTAAAGAATGAGATATTTTTTTCTTCTGAAGCTGTTTTTATTTTCATTTGTATTTTGTTTATTCATAATTAAGTTTCATTGTGTATTTATACTGTATTGCTGTATCCAAATTAATGAATGTCTGTACCTGTACCTGTACCTGTACCTGTACCTGTACCTGTACTCTTACCTGCACTGTAATCCTCGGAATTAATTAATTAAGACAATGTGGTAATTTAGAATGACTAAGACAGGTGGTTTACACGGGAGTACCTGTGTCGGTCTTATTACTATTGGTATAAATTGATTGAACTGGATGGGTGTCTTCACAACTCTCTCTCTCTCTCTCTCTCTCTCTCTCTCTCTCTCTCTCTCTCTCTCTCTCTCTCTCTCCCTACTCTCTCTCTTTCTCTCTCTCTCTCTCTCTCTCTCTCTCTCTCTCTCTCTCTCTCTCTCTCTCTCTCTCTCTCTCTCTCTCTCTCTCTCTCTCTCTCTCTCTCTCTCTCTCTCTCTCTTTTGTTATATCACCACATACTCTTCCTCCTTCCCTCCCTCCCTTCCCTCACCCCTCTCCTCTCTATTCCCTTCATCCCTACCACTCCTCTCCTCTCCCTACCTCTCATCTTCCTTCCCCCCCACTCCCTTCACTCTCCTCTCCCTCTATCTACCCACTCCCAGTATTTAACAAAAACATCCATTTTCATTTTCCTTTGCAACAACAGGTCAAACGAACCATTTTCTCTAGTCATTCTTGTAACATACATACATACATACATACCTTCCCCATACATAACCCTTAGGCACTGACTTACGTCATAAGGGGAAATAGATAAGTGATAGTGTTATCCGTGTGACCCCTGTTACAGCCCTGGCCTGTCACTGCAAGATGAGCTTTGGCCTGGATTGACTTTGTATTTAAAGCTGTTGGTGGGAGTGGTGGTGATTAGGAAGAGAGAGAGAGATTCACGGATATAATGTAGAAGAAAAATACAGAATCCCTCTTCTTACCCCCCCTCCCTCCCTCATCCTCCTTACACTCTTCCCTTCCTTTCCTTTTCTCCTCCCCCTCCTGCCCCTCCCCTCCTTCCCAAAGCCAACCATTAGCACTAACTTTGTCAGCACCAGGCACCACCTAAGCGGCGCAGAGGTGCCGCTCCTCACCCACGTTAAAACTGCATAATAAATGGCTCTGCAGTGAGGTGTGTAATGTGTGTGTGTGTGTGTGTGTGTGTGTGTGTTGATGCGCATTTTTTTGCGTTTCATATGCTTTATTTTTCCACCATTCGTCCTTTAGATCGCGAAATTTGGACAGCGCCATCACTTTCTTCTGTTGGTAGGTATCAGCTTTGGTCCGAGACTGAGGGTTGTCCTGCTAGTCAGTGAGGACAGCACGTTTATCACTGACAAGTACTTCGATTTCCTGCTAATTTTCGTCAAACCAATCCAGGTGTTTTTCGATCTGACCGAGGGTCCTGATACAGGTGTTTGTGATGACAGAGCCTGCCTAAACAAGGGAATGAGATTGTGTTCAGCACACTCGCTGAGGAGGAGTAGACCGTTGGGATTATACTTACCCACTCCGTTTCTCCCTATGGTTCCCTGCCACAAGTCAGCATCTCCTCCAACTCTGGAATTGAAGTCACCAAGGAGCGTAACCTTATCTTCTCTGGGGACAGAGGTTAGCAGTCTGTCAAGGACTGCATGAACGGTATCTCTGCATCCAGTATTGGGGCATATGCACTGATGAAGAAGGCATGACGTGAGTGATTCAGTGGGACTCGGAGCGTCATGAGGCGCTCGTTGATCCCAACAGGCATTTAAGTTAGCCTGTGTAGGATGCGTTGGCGGATGGCAAAGCCAACTCCATAAATGGGGTTTCTCCCTGCGGCAGGCTTACCCTTCCGGAAGAAGGTATAGCCAGACCCCCGTTCTGTGAGTCGACCCTCGTCTGGGAGCCGGGACTCACTAATGGCTGCTATGTCGATGTTATACCTATCCAGCTCTTTTGCCACAAGGGCAGTTCTTCTTTCAGTACGCTCATTTGTGCCAGTATCCAGAAGGGTCCTGACATTCCATGCAGCGAACATAAGAGGTTGTATAGTTTGTTTTTGCTTTGATCTGTGATTATGATTTTGATCTCATTGGGAGGGCTTTACTGGGTGTGGATGCCCAGTCAGGTTGGTTCTTTAGGCAGGCTATGTTTAGGGCACCCTTTCTAGCCCTTTCTCCATGTGGGGTGAACATAGTGGCTCCTGGAAAGGGCTGCTCAGTCGCGCAGACAGAACCGGATTGCACTGCTGCTTCGATCCCAGTGCATAAACGACCATCTTATATGTGCCGCCCATGTGCTGAGCTGTGACTAAAGTCTCCCGGCAGTCATCTCTGCCCGTCCCCGTCGCCACTCGTCCGTCGCCATAGGACTTTTTGGGCGTATAGGGGTTTTGATGATGAGAGGTATGATGAGCTGAATGATGGCTGTGTGAGAGTTGATTTATGTGGAGAGGCAGGAGCGCAGGCTGCAACCACACATCTTGGCTCTCCCTTTTCCTGATCCAGTGGTGTAGGTAGCTACAATAACTGGGGAGAGGAAGAGTTGCAATTGACTGCCGATAACCCAGTTTGTTGGGTTTCGCCTTAGTAGCCTGTCCATCAGGCATTACCTTCATCCGCCTGTGTAGTAGTTAGGTTCCCATGGTGGTCACCTCTTCCGCCTACACCGCCGTTGGGGTCTTGTTGGAGCTCTGTAAGCATGTCTGCCTGATGCAGGACTCCACCGCAGATTTTTCGTTTGGGGCTTACTCCCGTAGCCTTATACCTACCAGGGTTAATCCACAAGGCAGTGGTTGGTAGGCGCCAGGACGTGTCCACATGCCAGTGGGCCTATGCGCCGTTCCTCTGGGGCCTACTGCTGCTCCGAGATCCCCTGCTGGTCTAGCCTGGGCCCACGAGACACCCAGTTATCGTGTGTTGCCACGTGGAGGCACAGGAGTCTTGGTGGTGAAGAGGCTGTGTACTGGCAGGGGAAGACTTGTGCAAGTTGCTTCCCTGTTCGCCACAGGGCTAGCCAGCGGCGGTAACTGAAAGCGAGAGGGAGCAAGCAGTACTTGCACCGAAGACTAACAAAATGCTGCCAACTAGACGCATTACACCATCCTGTGTGTGCATAACACACACACACACACACACACACCAACATACACACACACTCATATCAGCTCTAAACCCCTGCACCTAAATGGAATGCCATTATAAAGAGAACACACTACAGCTCTGAAATTCCGATGCAAATGTTTAGAATACTACATACTACAAAAAATGTATTTACTCACACAGACCAGAGCGCTCGCATAATATACAGAGTGTACCGTGTGTGTGTGTGTGTGTGTGTGTGTGTGTGTGTGTGTGTGTGTGTGTGTGTGTGTGTGTGTGTGAAATGAGTTCTAATGATGATGATTAGCAGTCTAAGAAAGAACTATCTTTAATACCTAACCTAACCTAACCTAGCACCCTGGTAGCCTTAATGTGTTCACTCATCTGGGGAAATAAGCTGAAGTACTTAATTTTCACGTCATCTACTCGGTGACCTGACTTACCATCCCCCAGTGACCTCGCCTGTCTGTATCTTCTGACCTAACTGCTCACCCTTGCACTTTGACCTTCCCTTCCCTTCATTCTTGATCTGTTTTTCTCCTTATATTCTTTTCCTCTTCTCCACAATATCTGTCGTGTCTCTGAGTTACCTCGAGAGCTTAGTGCCCGAGGGTTGGGTTCAGTGGTGCTACTGTCAAGTGTTTTGATTTACTTGAAAGAATCAATATTGTGTTTTTTTTGTCAGTCTTTCTTTCTGTCTTCAAAATAACTCGAAAACGGGTCTGAGGATTTTCACCAAACTTAGTAGGTTTGATCAATATGTGACAAGGACCACATGATACGGTTTTGGTGTGAATTATACCCGAATTTATCAAATGTTGCGACGGTGATAAGAGTTTCTTTTAGGGGTTAAAGAAGTCAAAGTGTTTTTCGGTGGCTGCAAAAAACGATAACATGAGACAGTTTCTAGAGGTGATTAATTTACAGTAAGTGCGTCACTGTTTAGGTATTTACCCTACCATGGTAAGGGCTCGCAGGCAGGATGATGTTTCAATAGTGATCGTTTGTCAGTGTCGGGTGTTGTTGTGTATCGTGAAGACTCGGCATTTATCTTCTTGTAGCTGCTGGTGTATGTGTAACAGCACTGTCAATGCTAACTTTTTAATCCTCACAACAAGCGTGTGTGTGTGTGTGTGTGTGTGTGTGTGTGTTTGTGTGTGTTTGTGTGTGTGTGTGTGCGTGTGTGTGTTGTTGTTGATATCTTCCTTTCCTTAAGTCCGTCTGGAACCTCTCACTGATCATTCCTTTGTGCTCGGTGATAAATAATTCATAGGAGACCCAGCTGACTCCCTCACTGAGTAACGGCGGCGTATATATTACCCACAAGTCTGCCCCCCACCGCTATTTTTCACTCTGCCTCGGCATAAGAGGATGATATGTGTGCCTGGCAAACCTATTCCAGGAGGTGAGGCAGAAAACAAAAGTGATCTGGAAGTGATGTCTGGTGCTCCTCATTCCCGGATCTTGTGGACTGGAAGATGATGCTAACCTCTTTGGGAAACTGGAAAGCAATGCTGGGTTCTTTTGTGGTCTGGAAGATGTTGCTGGGTTCTTTTGTGGTCTGGAAGATGTTGCTGGGTTCTTTTGTGGTCTGGAAGATGTTGCTGGGTTCTTTTGTGGTCTGGAAGATGTTGCTGGGTTCTTTTGTGGTCTGGAAGATGTTGCTGGGTTCTTTTGGTGGTCTGGAAGATGTTGCTGGGTTCTTTTGTGGTCTGGAAGATGTTGCTGGGTTCTTTTGTGGTCTGGAAGATGTTGCTGGTGGTCTGAAGATGTTGTTGGGTTCTTTTGTGGTCTGGAAGATGTTGCTGGGTTCTTTTTGTGGCTTGGAAGATGTTGCTGGGTTCTGTTGTGGCCTTGAAGATGTTGTTGGGTCTCTGTTGTGGCCTGGAAGATGTTGCTGGGTTCTTTTTGTGGCCTGGAAGATGTTGCTGGGTTCTTTTTTGTAGTCTGGAAGATGTTGCTGGGTTCTTTTTTTGTGGCTTGGAAGATGTTGGCTGGGTTCTGTTGTGGCCTTGAAGATGTTGTTGGGTTCTGTTGTGGCCTGGAAGATGTTGCTGGGTTCTTTTGGCCTGGAAGATGTTGCTGGGTTCTTTTGTGGTCTGGAAGATGTTGCTGGGTTCTTTTGTGGTCTGGAAGATGTTGCTGGGTTCTTTTGTGGTCTGGAAGATGTTGCTGGGTTCTTTTGTGGTCTGGAAGATGTTGCTGGGTTCTTTTGTGGTCTGGAAGATGTTGCTGGGTTCTTTTGTGGTCTGGAAGATGTTGCTGGGTTCTTTTGTGGTCTGGAAGATGTTGCTGGGTTCTTTTGTGGTCTGGAAGATGTTGCTGGGTTCTTTTTGTGGCCTGGAAGATGTTGCTGTCTTTGTGGCCTGAAGATGCTGTTGGGTCTTGTTGTGGCCTGGAAGATGTTGCTGGGTTCTTTTGTGGTCTGGAAGATGTTGCTGGTTCTAAGCGTGCCTGGAAGATGTTGCTGTCTTTTGTGGCCTGGGAAGAGTTGTTGTCTTGTTGTGGCCTGAAGATGTTAAGGTTCTTTTGTGGTCTGGAAGATGTTGCTGGGTCTGGTTGTGGCCTGGAAGATGTTGTTGCTGGGTTCTTTTGTGGTCCTGGAAGATGTTGCTGGGTTCTTTTGTGGTCTGGAAGATGTTGCTGGGTTCTTTTGTGGTCTGGAAGATGTTGCTGGGTTCTTTTGTGGTCTGGAAGATGTTGCTGGGTTCTTTTGTGGTCTGGAAGATGTTGCTGGGTTCTTTTGTGGTCTGGAAGATGTTGCTGGGTTCTTTTGTGGTCTGGAAGATGTTGCTGGGTTCTTTTGTGGTCTGGAAGATGTTGCTGGGTTCTTTTGTGGTCTGGAAGATGTTGCTGGGTTCTGTTGTGGTCTGGAAGATGTTGCTGGGTTCTGTTGTGGTCTGGAGGGTGTTGCTGCTGGGTTCTGTTGTGGTCTGGAAGATGTTGCTGGGTTCATTGTGGTCTGGAAGATGTTGCTGGGTTCTGTTGTGAATTCTGGAAGATGTTGCTGGAGTTTCTGTTGTGGTCCTGGAAGATGTTGCTGGGTTCTGTTGTGGTCTGGAGAAGATATTTGCTGGAGTTCTGTTGTGGTCTGGAGATGTTGCTGGGTTCTGTTGTTGTGGTCTGGAAAGATGTTGCTGGGTTCTATTTGTGGTCTGGAAGATGTTGCCTTGGGTTCTGTTGTGGTCTGGAAGATGTTGCTGGGTTCTGTTGTGGTCTGGAAGATGTTTATGGGTTCTGTTGTGGTCTGGAAGATATTTGCTGCTGGATTTCTGTTGTGGTCTGGAAGATGTTGCTGCTGGGTTCTGTTGGTCTGGAAGATGTTGCTGGGTTCTGTTGTGGTCCTGGAAGATGTTGCTGAGTTCTGTTGTGGTCTGGAAGATGTTACTTAGGTTCTGTTGTGGTCTGGAAGATGTTGCTACTTGGGTTCTGTTGTAGTCTGGAAGATTGCTGGAGTTCTGTTGTGGTCTGGAAGATGTTGCTGGGTTCTGTTGTGTCTGGAAGATGTTGCTGGGTTCTGTTGTGGTCTGGAAGATGTTGCTGGAGGTTCTGTTGTGGTCTGGAAGATGTTGCTGGGTTCTGTTGTGGTCTGGAAGATGTTGCTGGGTTCTTTGTGGTCTGGAAGATGTTGCTGGGTTCTTTGTGGTCTGGAAGATGTTGTTGTGTTTCTTCTTCAATCTATTAGTGGTGAGGCGATGCCTCCACTCTACTTGGATGAGGCAATGGGGAAGTGAGGAATAATGGGGGGGGTGAGGGGGATTGGGGGGAGGCAGCAGTAGGTTGAGGCAGGGCAGTAGAGAGAGAAGCTGTTGGGGGGAGAGGTAACAACCGGCTGTTTCCCCAAAAATAAACGGGCCAAAAAAATTTCATCTATTTTATGCTTAATTTCCTGTATTTTTTTTTTTTAGTTCTTCCAGCTGACCCTGTGTGTGTGTGTGTGTGTGTGTGTCCAATAATTTTATTTAGACGCTTGGATTAATTTTGATTAAACCTTTTACACACACACACACACACACACACACACAATGTTTACATAACACACGAGTGAGTCAACAACACCAACACACACCTCCAACAATTGTCCGAATTCCCACGTTGAAAATGTTTCTAACTTGGGGTCCAAAAGGCGTAATAGCATCGTTAATCCCAATCCATGGCCAATATTTACGGGTTGGGAAGGCTGGCGGGTTATTTACGAGCGAGCTAAATTTGTGGCAACACGAAGTAAGAGGTAACAGAGACATGAATATACGCCTCCGGGGGTGAGGAAAACACGTGTGAAACAGCTGATTAATGTTTACATCCTGCGGTGTATCGTACGTGATGGTTAGTTATTGTACGAGTGTGGTTTAACTGGTGTGTTTCAAGCGTGTGATCTATCGTACTGGAGGTGGGAGTTGTTATACTGTGTTAGGTTGTCGTATTCGATGATCGGTTTACTGAAATGATTTTTTTTTTGAGTCGTTCTGGTAAGTTTAATCTCTGTAATCGAAGCTTTATTTGCTGTTTTTAAGCTGTCCAGTCACCAAACTCTTATTAGTTGTATTATATGAAGCATATCTCGTTTTATTGACACTGTACACTAATTGATCTCAGGTAAGTCATCATACTTATCTAAGTCATTAAATTTATATAATGCATCATGTCACTGTAAGTCACTGTATCACTCTCTCATTATTTTGAGTCTTAATTAGTGTGTGTTGGCTTCTGGTCCACCTCTGGTACACACACACACACACACACACACACACACACCTCAAGACATGATACAACATTTCTTTTCTTTTCCTCTCTCTCTCTCTCTCTCTCTCTCTCTCTCTCTCTCTCTCTCTCTCTCTCTCTCTCTCTCTCTCTCTTTCTGTTTCGTTCTCTTAACTCTCTCTCTCTTTTTTTCTCTCAATACTTTCTTTGTCTTTCCTTCTCTATCTTTCTTTCTGTCAATACTCTCTCTCTCTCTCTCTCTCTCTCTCTCTCTCTCTCTCAAACTCAGAGGAGGAAAAAACCAAGACTAGATGAGCTCCACAAATCCCTGCTCTACAAGTGTTCTCTGGAGGAGTCGTTTATTGGAAAATATTTTGGACAGTTGTGGATGGTTGTGGTGAGACTCTTGTGGCCACTTTCGTTTTCTCGACACTGAAACATCGCGGTCCTCTCCTTCACCCAACCATTGTAAAGCGAAAGGAAAGTAGTTTTGAATGACCTTTTCTCTTGACGTAGTTATATTTTATTATTTTATACATTACTAAAAATGGTTGATTTTTTTATATATATATAAATATTTGTTTTTCTTTGTACATTTGTTTTTTTATCTTTGTGGAATTTTTATTTATTATTTTAAAAGTCTTGCTTATGTTATTTTGTATTCCTCCTATAGTGGTCCCGGCAAGAAGAGAAAACTCGGTTACCAGTGAGAGGAGAACAACCCCAGTGACTCAGCTGCTGTTTGTAGATGATGATGTTATAAAAGGTAACTCGGATTATAAACTACATATGAGGATTAAGTCTATATATGAAAATAACTTAAAACTATGTAAAGAAATTATAATAGGTTAGAGAGAGAGAGAGAGAGAGAGAGAGAGAGAGAGAGAGAGAGAGAGAGAGAATGTGTTTTAGGCAGGGAGGGAGGAGCCTCATATTAACTAAGGCGTAGGTCAGGTTAGGTTAGGTTAGGTTGGGTTATATATCTATTTTTTTCAATGTCTTTATCTCTGAAATAATATTCCCCCTATATCTCTACTTAACACAGCGAGAAATATCAATATTTACCCTACCGTATCTTACCTAATTCCACGTGAAAATATGAGGGATATCAATATTTGTTTAATCTTCCTCTACGACATTTAAGAAAAGGGTGAGGGGTATTGATATATTCTACCTGTCTAATTTCCAATATACCAATTAAAGTAGGAGACAGGTGAGGAATATCAATACTTCCCTACTGTATAATCTGGATCTTACTCTATACTACTTACAACACGAGGGAGGAATATTGATTGTTATTCTCTGTAACTTTCCTTTGTTGATAAGTATTTTTTTGGTTGAGAAATATTGTGAAAAAGTTTGTTAATTTATTCGAGATATTGTATAATTTTATCGCTGTAGTGTAGATGTGTGTAACAACAACAACAACAACAATAATAATAATAATAATAATACCAACAACAACAACAACAACAACAACAACAACAACAATAATAATAATAATAATAATAATACCAACAACAACAACAACAACAACAACAACAACAGCATTCCTGAGGTTGAAAATATATATTGAACAGAAATTACTTATTACATACAAAGACATGGGGTGGGTGGGGGGGTGGAAGGGGGTGGGGTGAAATGGTTTAACAAAAAGCTTTGTTAGAAAAGGAAAAAACAACGATGAACTCTCACTATCCACACCCTCACTATCCACATTCTTACTATCCACACCCTCACTATCCACACCCTCACTATCCACACCCTCACTATCCACACCCTCACTATCCACACCCTCACTATCCACTCCCTCACTATCCACACCCTCACTATCCACACCCTCACTATCCACACCCTCACTATCCACACCCTCACTATCCACACCCTCACTATCCACTCCCTCACTATCTACATCCAGCAGGCCTTGGAGCGGGTGACAGCTTGCCTGAAGTGGTCGGATGGGCTGGTGGTCTGTTAACCCAACTCGGTAACTGATGATCACGGCTCAATTAATACTGTCGATCTTATTGTGGGATGGAAGGAGGGAGGGAGGGAGGCTGAGAAGGAGGGAAGGTGGAAAGGAGGGAGGGAGGTGGGGTAAGGAGACTGGGAAGAAGGGAAGGAAGGAAGGAATGAGGGAGGGAGAGTTGGAAAGGGGTAAGGAGATTGAGAAGAAAGGAAGGAATGAGGGAGGGAGAGTTGGAAAGGGGTAAGGAGATTGAGAAGAAAGGAAGGAATGAGGGAGGGAGAGTGGGAAAGGGGTAAGGAGATTGAGAAAAAAGGAAGGAAGGAGGGAGGTGGGGTAAGGAGACTGGTAAGAAGGGAAGGAAGGAAGGAACGAGGGATAGAAAAAGAGTAGAGAAATTGAGGTGAAGAAAACGACTCAAATATCAACAGAGTCTCAGTGCTTTTCTGACACCGAGAAACAGAGACGAAATACCGTATTTTTTGTTTCAGGAAGAATGGTAATAACTTCTTTTCAAATCTCACATTTAAAGACGTAAATTAAACGTCTGGATACCTGAACAGTGAATTCTGTCTCTGATTACATACCTTGGTCTAATTAGTCACAGTCAGGTAATTAAAACAAAGTATGTTAACACCCGCTGGACGTTAATGAGAAGCCCAACTCCCCGCCTCCTGGCTAAGGCTCGTGACTCTCTGTTACTATGTTGGCTGGTGGGGTGAAGCGGTGCAAAGTTGCCTCGAAGCTTCGGAACTCTGGGGCACGGGTGACTTGATGTGTGTGTGTGTGTGTGTGTGTGTGTGTGTGTTGGCACATGACGTTTAATCAAGCTCTGAAAGCAGTTTGGATATGTGTGGGAGAAGAGAGAGAGAGAGAGAGAGAGAGAGAGAGGGACCAGGTCTCGGTCCATTTCTGGGAGGAAGAAACAAAATGTGTGAAATAAACGAAACAAGCACAACACACACACACACACACACACACACACACACACACACACACACGCACACACACACACACACACACACACACACACACACACACACACACACACACACACGCACATCAAGCTACACCCTGCCCAGAGTTCCGAAGCTTTGAGGCAACTTTTCACCGTTTCTCTTCAGGATCGTAAATAAATCAGAAACAAAAGAAGAAAAAATGATCTTTTAATCCCGTCTCTGAGACATTTAAAGGCCATTTAAATAGTCTCCTTCCCTCCTATCCCTCCCTCCTTCCCTCCTATCCCTCCATCCCTCCCTCCTTCCCTCCTGTACTTCCCTCTTACCTACCTCTCCTATCACTCCCTCTATCCTGGGCTGCTTTACCTTTTCTCTCCCTTCTAATCTCCTCTTCACCTCTCTCATTCTTCCCTCTATACCTCTATCCTTATCCCCCTTTCCCTTTCCTCCCTTCTCCTTCTTTTTATCCCACCTTCTTCTTTCCATCTCCTCCTTACCTACCTCTCCCCTTCCCTCTCTTTTTCCTCTCCTTTCCCTCCTTCCCTTTCCTTATCTTCCCCTCCCTCCCTCTCTCCTTTCCTCCTTCTCTCCCTTCCTCACTCCTCCCTTCCTCATTCTCCCTCTCTTCATCTTTCCCTCTTTTTCCTCCCCTCTTTTTAACACCCTCCCTCCCTCCCGACTCCAAGCTAAGAGTTTCGAAGCCAGGAACTCGGGTCTCGGTGAAGAGTTTCGAACAAGTAACTCAAAAGGGAAGGAGACGAAAAAAAAAAAAGAATCTTGATTTTTATTCAGTCCATCTAACATTCTGGGAATCTTTTTCTGTTAGGGATCATTTGGTATTAATTGGAGTCATGTGGGGTCACTCGTTGTTATCACCCTGACCTGGTTAGTAGCGATCGGATTTGTTATCGAAGCTGAATGATGTTAGGGTCATTAACTTTTTGACATGTTAAGTGATTGATAATTAAGGCTTACTATCACTGCCTCTCTATTGGGGCCACCAATCTAGTAAATATTTCCACTACAATCACAATTAACTTAAACAAAATAAAGAAGAATTTATTAATTTTATAGATATACTGATAATATTTAACAGCTTAATATAAAAAAATTCATACAACTTATCACTAGACATTATTATGGTGGTGATATAAATGGCACTAATGTAACGTCACTTTAACCCAACAATGTTATGGTGTAATTCACTCCTCTGTAAAAATCATTAACAGAAGACAGGGGGTGGGGTGGGTGGGTGGGGGTAAAGAGCGTGTCCTTTGGTTAACCTGAATGCATTAAGAACTTTAAAGGGCAATACGGCACCACTCAAGCCAGGATGATCGTCTATGGACGTAGTGACGCAGTTGTTGATGCTGGCGATATGAGAGGAATGACGCATGTGATCTGGTGGCCTGACGTAATAATTCTCCCGTT